>NW_013525069.1:3326097-3483218 GCF_000836215.1 Papilio polytes | reverse complement strand
TTATTTAATCATTTTTGTGTGCTGGCTAAACCAAATTCCTATCAATTCTTAATAATGTTTTGATGTTTATGGTCCTTCAAGTCGGATAGATGTTTAAATCCCGTTTTCTAACAATGTTAGTCCTTAGGGTATAAAATGTTTCCCTTTACAATGGATTCGGGTCTAGCTGCACGAGTATATCAATTTAATTACGAACCCGTTCGGTAATAAAATGATTTTTTTTATTATGAGTATCTAAAATGATCGAAGGATGAATTTTAGTAAAAATACGACATATATTCTGTGAAATAATGAATATTTACAAGTATTAAAGTGTTATGATTAAGTAAATTTTGATAATCATCATCAACAGATCATTATATGTCCCCACTGAGGGGCTCGGAGTCTACCCTAAGTAAGGGGTGACCAGGGTATAGTCAACTACGCTGGCCAAGTACGGGTGGGTTGACTTCTCACATATCTTTGAATTTCTTCACCGATATGTGGTTGCATCGTGATGTTTTCCTTCAACGTACTTTGATAATGATTAAAAATTATTTGTTACAGAGTCAAGAATTGGGCTTTAAAATTCGGCGTGGACTTATGGGAGTTCGGCAGACATTTCACAAAGATGAACCAAATACAGAATGTAAGTAACGATATATTTTATATCGAAATTACGATAAGTAGGATATAGTAGCCTTAGTTTAGAGCAACCGGCGCTTTCGTTGGATGGATACGATATAAAAACGCACAGAGAGTTGCTCCCTTTCATCCTCCCGCGACCTAATTCCGAAGGGGAGTTGTCCCTCCCTCTTCCCCCCACCCCCTACCCCCTACACTGACTCGTATCAAATGTACGCGGGACTTACCATACCCTGTACACACCAATAGGATAATTAACAGCCTTTATTGCGGTTGTCGTGTTCATAATTTAGTACATGATTATAGGATTGCGAAAGAACAGAAATAATCTAAGTCAACATTAATATTTGAATTGAATAAATTTGGAAGAAGATCATTACGAAGATATGCGAGATTTAGCTTACTTGAAGTTTCTATTAAAGGAAGAAATCATAAATTTATATAAACCACTTATTACATATACCATTCAATGAAAAAAAATAATCAATATGTTTTAACATTTCTAAATTATGATATTACTTATTTTAGTATACAAATATTACTTTTTAGAAGCAACTGTGTATGCGTCAAGTAAATATTCATGTATTCTCAAGTAAAACTCTGAGCGTTATACAAAACTTTTCCAAGTTCTACTAAATACCATATTTTGTAGTAATAATTTAAATAACATGTAAATAGAGAAAATTCTTACATATGTATATTGTCTATGTAAATAGCTAAGTATGTACATTTTGCTTATTTCAATTTAAGTACGTATTCACTTTTGGTTTATAAAAAATATTCAATAATCATACTTCATATTATTACAAATGCAAAAGTTCAGATAGATGGATGGATGGATATTTGTTAGAGTTAGTAGCCTCAACGGTTGAATGGATTTCGATAAAATTAGGTATAGATGTAGAGGATAGTCTGGGAGAAGACATAACACACTTTGTGTTTTTATATTCCACGCGGACGGAGTCGCGGGCGAAAGCTAGTAGTGATACACACATTAACCGATATAGTTTGATTGTTCGGGGTTAAACATTTTAGACAGGTTTGACCTTCGTAAGTCTACATAATGCACTACCTGGTAAACAACTGCAGTATTATGTAATGAACGAAAGTGTTGTACCATTGTTCTGTTGCTCAAATACTTTTATTGAACACATAATCTATATCTAAAGATATATTCAAATAAAATTTTTATAACATTTAATATTTGTTTTTACGAGTATCATTATGTGATTAAAATCAAATCTTGTAAACATTTTCTTCAATAAAATGCTTTTAATGTGGAATTATATTTTAACTGTTACTCATGTAGTTCTTTGTTTTGACTATACTGCTGATCTATACATATAAAAAAATTGGAGTGTCTGTTTATAATATCAAAATAACAATTCCAGATTTCGGGAAGACGATGTATTTGCGTTGCTGATAACGAAAATCGCTTTTAATTTTTTTTTGTCTGTCTGTCTGTCGGTCTGACTGTTGCAAGCCGCGTTTGTTCCGGGCAACCTTCGAAACGGCTGGGCAGATTTCGACCGGACTTTCACTGAAGGGTAGCTGACATAGACGGGCATGTTATATGCTTCTTTTTTATCCTAACATTGCGTGGACTAAGTCGCGGGCCACAGCTAGTACATAATACGAATTTATTAATGTTATCCAAAGTTAGTTTATTGTAAGATACCGTAATATGTTCTACGTCGAAATATTTATATCGAACGTGTGTAAATAACTCGAGCTGTTTCCTCGACATTTTAAGAATCGCAACAACCCTTTGAGTCAGGGGTAGATAATCCTTTTTTCTAAGTCAATATATGAATGTCGTTTGTAATAAATATTTTTGTTTGTCAAAGAAAATATTGCTTTTACAAATGTGTATAAATTTATGTTTTCTGCTATATGTATTTATTTATACTAATGTGTATTTAAGTAAATTCTAAAATTATAATTTCATTTAAATGGTTGTATTTACGTTCTAAATAAATGCATTAACTATTTCTTGCCTCAATTCTAAGCACCGACTCAAATTAAATACTTATTCGCAAAACTACGTATAAAATAAAATAAATACTGTTTTACAAAACTAATTGCGTTTAACGCGTTATTATTTTGTAACATAAAAACGTTTGCAGCACGAAAAATATTTAATAAGTTATAGCGACGAAGTTAACGTAAGCCGTTTTCGAGCTAACATTCGTTATTTTAATTAATGTAAGATGGCGGCGGAGAGCGCCATCTCGCGGCGTGCGGCGGATTAGCGAGCGCAGATTAACCAATGTAAAAACAGAATAATGGAAAAATAAGCTTCCTTCATACTTCGAAATTAATATTGACTATGAATATAAGAATAAATCAAATTAATGTCATATATTGAAGTGACAGAACTATGTAGTAATGTACATATTTCTGTCACTTCAAATGTAAAAAAATTAGAGGTCGAACTCTAATTTTTTTTATTAAAATGGCTTTGTCCATAGACGTTTTTCTAACGTCTCAACGGACTAACGTAATCGATTTTTTTTAACATAACAATATAAGAGAAATAAATAGTATTATTTCTGCGAGTTACAAAGTAAATATATTCAAATGTACTTGATCTTTAGTTCGGAATACATAATATGCAGGGTGGCGGAACAGGGGTGCTACGCTACCCTTTATTTAATATCAACGCGTAAGAAATGTCGACTAGACGTTTTTGTGAATTTACTTCGGTATTGGAAATTCATTGTATTGACATTGCTGATTATTAGATTGGGGATAATCGGATTACGGCGTTTTTACTAAGAAATTTATGAACGTTATTTTGAAATTAAATTTTAACTTAAAATAGTGCATGTTAAAAATGTAAGTAAAGTTACTGGCGATAAGAGGACAACTCTCTATGACTTAAATTTAATTATATTCTTCACATATTAAAAAAATAATAATCAAATTTTACACATTCTTAAACCACTAAATAGACTTTGATGCAATTTTATAAATGTCCTATCGAATCGATGCTTCTGGTCTAAAAAAAAAAATATAGGTACACGTGATGCTTTTGTCTTATAATTTCATATGATTTTGTGTGTTTAGAGTGCAAATGTTGGTTTATTCGAGAAATACTTGTCGTGCATCAGTTGGCAGCAAGCTCGGCTCTCGAGCGAGTGTTCGAGGTCAACTCTACAAATTGACCTCGGCCTCTGCTAAGATGTTGAGAATACCTTTTGAGGTAAAAATATAAATTTCAATTTAAAGCACAGTAAGATGGGCACAGAAATAGCACAAACATATAACTAACGTAAGTTGTAGCAATGAGATTTTATTGGCAGACTGGCAGTTCACATAAAAATTAAAAAAAATTAAACTTAAGATCAATTTTTTTTATTTATAAAGTTGGTCATGATATATCAAAACATCAGCCTTGTTCCACTTGAGCACAAAGACTGTGACCTAAACCGTTGAAGCCTTGAGAACAGAAGAGAATGAAATTGGGTTAAACTGTATCGGGGCGGGCTTGTAGCGCCGCGACGCGCGTCCGGCCGCGGACAATGCAAACAGACTTTAAGCCGTCATTTTGAAACTCTTGGACCTTGAAAGGTGTTAATTAACTTATTTATCGGTCTTTACTATTTGTTTTATATTGACACTTAAAAATTGTATTTAGGAAGCTTATTAATTAAACATTTTAAGAATTGAGTCTTAACAACCACCTCTAAAAACAATGTTAGTCCATTTATAGGGTAGAAATGATTACAAGCTATAGCTAGTTCACGAGAATTATATCAATATGAATTTAATTCCTTAAGTTTAATAGTAACTATAGTCGATCAATTTGGAATTCGTAGCCGGTTCGCTGACTTCACAAACTTCCATCGGCCGTCACTCTTAATACGCCCCATTTAATTAATCTACGCAAAATATTTAAAACTCTAGAACTACGCTTTCTCCGACAGTTATTGTAATAACTGTGAAATGATTCGAAAGGTAGAAGTGAAAAGAGCTTTCAAAGGGAATTAATGAATTAGTGATTACTAGTTAACTTTAAGTAGCTTAACTTAACACAAAGGGAAAGCTTTTTCCTGTCTATTTATATGTACCTTGTTCTTGGTATAGCATAAAGCTTCCTAAACAGTAAACAAGTGTTACGTGTTATTTTTTTTGCCGACGTATCAGTCATTCTGATACAATAACTCGGGGTTATTAGTTTTTAAATAAACAGTTATTTAGCTATTTCTAATCAAGCAACGTCATCGTGGAACGTTCGAGCATCGTAGTGGAACTGGAGGCTAATACAGTGAATGCTGCGTCACTAAAGCTTCTAGATGATAGGTGGAAATGTAGGGTAAGGGTATAATTATTTGTTTACAATATCATGGTGGCTATGTTTTTGGTAACAAGATTAAAACGAATGTAGAAAATAACCTAATTTAAAAATAAATAAAAATGCTGCTTGAATTGGATCGTTTAAATATGTTTTTGCTATTCGAAATCCAATCTTATTCCGCAAAAAGGTTCAATAGGTTGCATTACTAAAAGACATTTATTTGATGTAATTAAATTGATACGGAGCAAACGTTATGCCAATATAAATGTATTAGGTCGTAGTGTATCGGAGGAGGGCGAGTCTCCTTTCTACCCTTTTCCGTAAATGTTTTTTGCGGGCAAATGGAATTTCCTTGTGATCACGCACTACGGCGGGCTGGGACGGGCGCGGGCTCGGGGAATTCCGTCCGGCAAAGGAAAACTACCAACTACTTGTCATATATAAATCAAATTATCTATTTTCGTGTTAATTAAAAACAATAAGCATTTTTATCGTTAATATTAACAGTTATCATCGATATAAAAAAAAAACAACCGTTGAACAACATTAGTTAAACACATAAATGTACAAAAAAGGTTTAATTTTAATGCCTCATGCCACACAACGATGTTGTTCGATCTACATGCATAATGATAAAATTAAGTAATATAATCAAAACACAATGTTTAATCATAAAGCGCGAGTGTAGTGTTGACATACAAAGCGGTTTAAATTAACTGGCTTAATTGAATTTAGATTCGTAGCTGGGCGGCGGCGCGTGCCCCTCGCCACGGCACGCCGCGTCCCGGCTTGCGGCCTGCGGCTGCGGGACGGTGTTATGCAATCATCGCTATCCGTGTCCAACTGATACCTTTTTTAATTGAAATATCACTGTCCCATACGAACAATTCTGCCAATAATACAAACTGCTAGAGCAGAAAATTTCCATTTTTGCAAAAAGACATTGGACTATAAGAAAAATATTATTAGGGCTTCCTTAAGCAATGTTTTAGTAATTCTCGTTTGGAATATTATTTTATTTAACTATATAGAAGGATACGCATAGAAGCGTATAGAATACTAAACAAGGTACCTAATCATTTTTGCAATGTAACCGACCA
This sequence comes from Papilio polytes, assembly GCF_000836215.1. Classification (NCBI taxonomy): domain Eukaryota; kingdom Metazoa; phylum Arthropoda; class Insecta; order Lepidoptera; family Papilionidae; genus Papilio; species Papilio polytes. Next base: position 3,477,194 of record NW_013525069.1, on the reverse strand, counting down.
ATGAGGAATTGTCAAGGCCGTAAAACCACAATAAGGGGTTACAAACCAAAATTCAATAACAAAGGTCCCCGAAGCTAGCTCCGAATACAAAATTATTTTCCTGCCAGTGTACGTTGAATTCGGTGCGGTTACGTTCCATTTTTAAATTTGACAAGCGTCTGGCGCGCCCGCTTTCCCGCGCCGCCATTTTGGGACCAAACAAGTTTCCAACTAACGGTGTCACGAGGATAGCATAGGATCGATACGACAGCCACTAAACTAGTATATTAGAAGTAGTATGAAGTAAATAACATTACGAACATTTCCTAATACAAATTTTCTACAAAACTACGGCCGATGTATGTAGGAATGTAATATTTTTTCCATATTTAATGCTGTTATTCTTCACACAATTGTAGTTTGACGAATTAGCCTATAACACTGACATAAAATCGTTGCTTAATAATGAAAACTTGCAACAGTTATAACATGTAGAAAAGTCACCCTTGAAATTGGTGAAGTATCCAGCTATATTGCAATTTGTAAATAACATTTAGAAGACGATGATCATAAAAAGACAAAAAATAGGACAGCTATTGATAGAGACATCAGTCCCACATCAAATATACATATCCCGTGGCTCACTGCACGTTACACCGGTGCGATTCACAATTAAAGCTATTTTTGCGAATTATGCGCGCTTCATGTTGCCAGTTATCTTATTTCATGTTAGCCTGAAATTATTATAATGACTTTTATTGATTTTATATCTAGAAACGGGAAAATAAACGCTTTCAAAAATTCTACAATTCATACTATCTCCCTACTTTAAGGGTCATGATAATACTTATTTCATCTGTAAAAGCCTATCCTGAATGTCAAATTGTAATGTTATGCAGAAATACCACGAGTCCAACGTGGAGGTGGTGCGCAAAGATGGGCTACTGCTGGTACGCGAGCTGGCCGCTGAGGTCAAGAACCATTTGGACTTCAAGATTAACGCTGTAATGGTAAGTAAAAATTGTCCGAGTTTTTATTAATCAAACTTAAAAATATTCTAAAGATGAGAATATCTATTTATACACGTCTAAAAGAAGGCGACAACAGGTCAACTAGTAGTCAACAGTGCCCTCGTCCGGCGCGGGGCAACACTCGCCACGAGTGTCTCGGCTCCAATGCGACATGACAAAATGAATAAAATTACTAACCACTTTCCACTGAAACACCTTGATAAACACAGTGTCATCTCGCTTACTCTTTTGAAAAATAAAACAAGGATAAAATTGTAACGTCTTGTTGCTTATTCCATTTAAAATGTCTCGTTCATTGTATGAATATCTTTTTATTCCAATTCAATGAATAATCTACTTAGGTAAAGTATAAACGTCTCTTGACTATAAATTGGGGACTTGAAATCCCTCGCGCATCGGTTCATTGGATTGTTAACATAATTTCACACTCCTTGAGGAAATTGTTTTAAATATCGTTTAGTTTCATTTCGAATAAATAATTTCCATCAGAAATAAGATTTAAAAAAGTGACTAATTTAAACTATTAAAGGACTAATGCAAAGAGAAATTACACACTTACAATCTCTTGCTACCACTGTGAAGATTCCTAAAAAATATGTAACTACATATTTCAATATATCAAACAGCTAAATTAAATTTAAACACCCGTGCAATACATAATGTATTTCAATATCTACTCGCATGTTTTGATCATTGAATTTTGCAAAACTTTCGCTTTAAGTCAGATTGCATTACCATAGATCGCAATGGCCAACTAACATCGATAGTGCCCGCCACGCCCTCTATCGTCTGTCGGTGCTCATATTGGAAATACTTGTGATTCTCACAACTAAGGCGACTGCCACCCGCTCCAACTTACAATTCGATGCAGACTTCACAATTTCCTTGAAAATAACTCTTTGTTAAACTTCAATCGGATATCGAATCAGATATTTTCTTATTTCACTCTTATTCCATTGGTATAAGAGTTGGTTTAGCTTAACTATCGATATTTCATGGAATTATATTGATGGCGCTCAGTCGAAATCTTTTAGATTGGCACTAGTAACTTATAAAAACCTAAGATTATAAAATTTACAGTAAAATGTAAATTATGAATAAAAATTTAGATCGATATGTATATTTACAAAGTCTGTTAAGGCTGTATTTATTAAGTGCTTTAGTAACACGTTTGGTGTTCAAGTCAATGCCAATTTGATCGTCAGGATTCATGTGGTAGTAAGTGTGAAAGGCAACTCGTAGCATACTCCATGGGAGGCACGTAATTATTCTATCGAAGCAACCTCCCGAATGCCATTTGCGGTTTTTGTTCGAACTCCGACATTCCCCTTTCCTATATAAAAGTTCTTTTGTGTTCGATTCGCTCTTCGCCCTCTCTAATGAAGGCCTGTAGGATTCAATTAACCGGAGAGATTGGAATGTTTCGCGATTTGTACTCCGCTACGTAATTCCATCAGCGCGCCTCCATTCGATGCTTTACCTTTTACAAAGTATTGGAAATGAAGAGCGAATGTTGAGAGCTGCCAAAATTCGCTTGCAATCATATTTATTCACTTCACTTAGGTTAAGGACTGTAACTAAATTAATCTAAATGAACCATTCATCATCATCATTATCCACTTGCCCTTATCCCTTACGGAGGGTCGGCACAGTATGTGCTGCTGTTCCATACATCTCTATCAGCCGTCATATCTGAATCCACTCCTTTCTTAAGCAAATCTTCTTTCACACAATCTATCCATACTTTTTTCGGTCTTCCTCTTCCTTTGTAGCCATCCACATTCAATCTCAACACTTTCTGGTTTATGTCCCCATCATTTCGTCGCATAACATGTCTATACCACGCTAACCTTTTGCTTCTCAATTTCTCCACCACTGGCGCTACTTTCAAACTTCCTCTAATGTACACATTCTTAACTTTATCCAATCTTGTCACACCACACATCCATCTTAACATACGCATCTCAGCCACATGCAATCTCCTTTCATCCGCAACTGTGGTGGCCCAGCATGAAATGCACCATTCAAAAGTAAAAAATATTTTTCTTATTTGTCATTATTAATTTTGTAACGTTTAAAAATATAACTAAACCGTAGAAAGTAAGTTAAATCACATTATTTTTAATATAATTGTGTATTTCTTTTTTAGTAGTTTTGTTTGTATTTCACAAACAGGATATTACATCCAGTGCAAACCGAAATATCCCTGTAGCGGAATTAATTTTGTACAAAAATGCGCACGTTGTTTGCATACGGCGCATGTTACATCGCGTATTTTAAAGCAAAAAAGATTTCTTCAGTGTTCGTTTTGATCTTAAAATGTTACAGTAAATATAACATTACAGTTTATTTCATCCATCAGTGTAGTGCTAAATAGTGAATGAAAATGAATATTGAATTTGCGTGATAATTGACATCTCCAATAGCTATAAGCGAAGTCATACACTTATTCTTTTTATTTTACTTTTATTAGGTTACAGCAGTAAATAAGATTGTCCTTAACGAAATAAGTATGTCTACATCGTGAACAATTTTATTGTTTCATTCACTATCGATCCCTGTCACTAAATGAAGTAAATAAACATTAAATTAACTTTAACACTTACTAACAATTTAAGGTACATATTTGTGACTGGAGGAATATTCAAGCTTGTTAGTGTAATGCGTAAAATAGCGTGTATCAAAGCTTATTTCCTTTATGTGGGAGCATACCTTAAATTCCTTTGTGTGACTGCAAGAACTTGTAACAAAATTCATGTGAAATTAGCCGCCGAGCTACGTTGTGCGGGTAGAGGTGTGGGGTGGAGGGAGTCGCGCCAATTGAGCTATAAATCATAATGTTATAATAGATAGCTGAGACGATATGAGCACCTCCAACGCCTTCAATATCACCTCTAACAATTTCAAATTATATTAACTTTGAAACACATCTTTGCACAGATATAAAGTTTAAATATTAAATTCTCGCTTACAAAATAAGTAGAGGCCGATCGACATTATGTCATCGACTATAATTAGTTAAGTAAATATGATCACTTTTTGCATATACGTATATAAATATAAAGTGTATACTTTACTCCCAAATAGGATTGACGACAGACAGGTGGCCAGCTATAAAATTTAAATCAAAACAAATCAAACATTTTTCAACCTTGTGGGCCAACCCCACATGAGTAGAATAAGACCATGGCGATGATAAATTATAAATGCAGCTTTTTGATATATCTAATTTTCTAAAATAAAATAGTAATATATGTACTCTACAAAAAATGATATAGTAAGATGTACAGGTGTTTTTTTGTTGTTGTTGCCATCGCTGCCAAGGTTATATCAACGGTGCAAACACACATTTAGTTGACCGACGGTTCGGATAGTCAAATTGGACCTCTCATTACATATCATATGTTTGGGTATTTTTTTTAATATTTAACGAGTTACCCGAATTTAATCATCCCGAAATTGCTTAATATACATATTGTGGGATGCCGCATTAAATAGGTCCAATTAACGCGAACGGAAACAACCAAATGTAGTTTTGAATATAAAATGGTATCGTTTGGTTCGTTCCACACATTTATAACAGTTACGTTTATGTTAAACAAATATATATTCTATTTTCTAATGCCTTATGTTTTCATTTCTTATCTAAGTTTCCAAATAGTTACGACTTGGGGGCCTTCAAGAAAAGAGCCTACTCCTCCCTTAATGGCCGGCAGCGCATCTGCAATTCCCTTGTCGTTGCGTTTATGGGCGTCGGATCAAGTAATATCAAGCGATCCGCTGCACGTTTGCCCGCTTTTTCTATCAGAAAAATCTAAGTAGCTTTGAATTTAGTAGAAATATACGATTTGATAAGTGTTAAGAACATAAAATGATTAAGAATATCTTCTATATTCTTAATAAAAACACGGGTTGCCAGCGCAAACTTGTCACGTTTAGTCATACAATATAAAAATTTAACTCCGGAAAGTCATACAAATATTTGAACAAATACGATTGCTAATTAGTCACGAGGCACTGTTCTTTGTTAAAATCGAATTAAGATGTTTCCTCCAATAGTAATTTTACTTGGCACATTACAAAAACGTCTTATAGCTTTTTCTGCCCAGTGAAATATTTAAGTTTGACACATCATGTCCACCTATTTAGACGCATTTTTAATGTAATGAAGAAAACCTGACATTTATATGTATTTCTCAAATTGAAATCATTCATATTTATACACATCTAGACTTCTATGCTCTATACTAATAATTGTGTTTTTGTAATTTTGTATGTATTAAAATAACTCAAAAAGTACTGAGCCGATTTTAAAAATTCTTTCATCATTGAAAACGCAATTTATCTGTGATATGTGTTTTTTTTAAGTTCTCACGGACGATGCCAGCAACAGCTAATATGATATGTCAAAAAACAATGCAATGCTAATGTACTTCCCTACTTAAACATAAATAAGTCGACAAAAACTCCGTAATAAACCTGTCGCATCGTTTGTACATAATAAACGTCAGTCGAGGCGCACATTTTACTTGACGCGTCGTAATGCGATGATTACACGAAGTGTGAGTGACGTGTTTGCGTAACACAAAAGCCTTTGACGGCAAACTTTACGACAAGAACAACAATCTAAACGTCAGGAGAGTGCCGTGGGATATACAGCCTGAGGTGACGTAGGTTTGTTGAACCTCCGCTGAGTGCAAGGCGCACCGCCAAATTCCAAAGGCCCGCCGCAAGGGGGAGACCTCTGACAAGGGGTGGGGAGCGTGCACTCGCTCTATCCTAATGTTGCCATCAGCAAATTGCGAAACAACAGCTGCTACTGACAACTATTTTCTGATGTTATTTACATTATTGGATTGTAATCATTGTTCGACCTAAGTAGAAAAAATCATGTACTAAAGAGGTATAATTTTACTCACTTGATTTCTACTTTTTCCGTGTATGAAATAAAAAAAAAACATTTTGTCACACTGCGATATTAACATGCATTGTACAACAGCTTTCATTTGATTATTTTTTGGCAGACATGTTGTAAACGTTCGTATGAAATTGATACTCGAATAAAAAACGGCAACGACACTTGGCAGCGAATATATATTTCAATAGGTATTGTACAAGTTTGAAAGAGGACGAACATTTTATAGGTGGTATTGAACCCGAGTGAGGCGGGGGTACATTATATGAGACCACTTCATCTTTAATACCTCAAAGGCGATGCGCTTTTCATCGCGTCTAGGCGATGATAAGCGGCGTTTAAATTCACTCTGAGTAAACATCTGGGGGCCGGAGTAATATCTGTCGGGGCGTGTGAAGAGGGGGTTATTAAATATCGTCCCGCGGGCTTAGTGCACCGTGACCCATATCCCGTCGTTGCACTCGCCTCGAGCTCTGCCAGTGGACTTTATTGATTCGTAGTCTTGAGACGCCTCCGTCCCTTTCTCTCCAGTGGCTGGATACGAGACGCAGCGCATCCCGCAGGCCACTCACTCAATATTCCTAAGGCGGGCCGGAGCGGGAGCCTGCAGTACCACGCTTAGGTAACACGAGATTTCATAAAGAAAATCTATCGATACTTTAATAACTATTTTTATTATTTTCCGACAGTCAGGATACTGTAGGTTGGAGAAAACATGTAATCAGAAATTATAAAACATTATATAAAAAATACTTTATTATATTGTAGAGTACATGCCACTCTATTTTGTGGTATGTTTCTTAACAAGTAAATAAAATGCAAAGTTAATGTACATGACATCCATAGTAATAAAATGAATGTAAAAAAAGATACGTTCTTACGATGTTATAAATTATAACGTGATATTTGAAAAAGATTATGTCTACGAGATATTTGAGAAGCGACGATTGTGTAGACAGCGCGCAGTCGAGGGAAGCCCTTCGGAGCCCGTAGCTCGTAGCGTGCGTAGCGCGTAGGCGGACTGTCTACACAAAGCGGGCGGGGCGATGACCGCTATTCTTACTATATTTTACTACAAGATTTTTACCTTGAACGAGATAAAGAAATGAAATTATGTAACATTATTAGAAAAGACGTAAATGTTAGACAGGCGTTATTTATAGTCTCTTAGTAGATCATTACATTCTAACGATCTAAAGTAGAGATTAAAAGATCATTTGAATTTATTTTTTTACTAAATTAATTGGTCGATATAAAGAAAAATGCATTAATTAATTAAGAATATTTTCCTTTAAAATAGTTCAAAGCTTTTTACTTAAATGAACAAAAAGTACGTATATTCTCAGCGTAGTTTAATTAGTATGTCTGTAGTAGCTAAGCTCTACGACAAAGTGTCACTGTAAACATCCACGAGAGTGATAATAAATTGTCTTCAGTAACAATCCTTTGAAACGAACTTTCCTTTTACGAATGATAAAAGCTATTCCAAGCTCTTTAGCGCTTGTTATTTTCTTTTAAGTTCCAAGATACATTTGTTACGATGTTCGTGAGATAGAATAAAAGAAAAAATTAAAAAATCTCCTCCAAGTATTTGTTAGCGGAACAAAGTCGATGAACCATGGGGAGTTCGCGCAATGCAATGAACGCGGAGTTCCCAGCTGGCACTATTCCACTAATACGATTTCAATTACAATCTGCACCGGACAGAGTTGCGGCGCCGCGTTATGTATCCGCCATTGTGAAATACTAGCGAAAATATTATATCGCACGGACGAAATCACAATATAGCGGAGAATTCAATTTATTCGCAAGGATAGAATGCGATACGAGCAAAATTTAATTTGCTACAATACGTATGTGATTGGTTATTTTTATATCTCTGCTTTTTATTACTGAATTTTAAGATGTTATCTACTCTATTACTTTATCTAGAAGGGAAATAATACTGTATACTATACTAATTTTACGATATTCTGAGAACTCTTATTTTCTAGGTGTTTCTTCTTGGGCTGATCGACCCACGAATTAATCGATCTCTGGGATTTTTTTACCGTTTTGCTGATTTAATCCATACGATTAATCGACTCAACGAGAAACACTCTAGTTTTAAATAAACATAAGAAATCGGTTATTTGATCATGAATTTTTGATAAAAAAAAAAACAAAATAAGTTCATAGTAAATATAAAAATTTAAATTATAAACACAAATTCAAATATAATCCTACAATATATCGTTGCACATAATCTGTATGCATAGTGCTAAGAGATTTCATTGAAATTTAAGGAAATTTAGCGTAATATGGCGAGGTATGCGTGACAGGGAGGGGGCAGACCGCATGTTCATCGGGACGCTCATATTGCATTATGTCACACCCACCCTCAGTTAGCCACCCCCTCTCCCGGCGACCGCAACCCCCTACGTAAACATTGAACTCCTCCTAACAGAGACGTCTCTCGGAATACTTGCTCGCAACTGTGCAAGAAGTGCATCATGTGGAGACGAACTATTGTGTATCTAACATATTGATATTATTAAATTTATAACAAGCTTGCTTAATAAGTTTTCATAAAAACACTTTACGTAAAAAGTTAAAGTAACTATATATTTTTTTTACTTAACACGTTTAGTGCGTTATAGGAAGTTTTTCGTTTTCAGCGTTTACTTAGGTTGATTAACTTCATTCCCATATACAAACAAAAGGGATAACTGAATTCTTGACGTTAGGATAAGTATAGCGTTCATGCACATGTGTTAAAATTTTTATTATTACTTTTATGATGGAATTTAGATGACCAAGCGGCATGACTTTTCAACAACCACATAAGTAAAATATGCGCAAAATTACTGCAGGATTAAACATGGTTTTATAACAAGAGGTGAAAGAAAAATGAATGTGCAATAACCAACAAAAGCTTTGTATTATTGAAGAATCTTTATCGGCTAGTCGGTGAGACGTCTTATTATAATATCTACGTAGCATTGCTACAAAACGGCGGTATCATAATAAGTTGCCAACAAGGCCTCAGCCGAAAGCGCTCTGAGCTTAGCTCTACAATAAAGTTGAAAAATCGAGGGGATTGCTCCGCTACGGGCGTCGCGCAGGAAAAAAAACGACGCCAACATTTCGCACTTAATGAAACTGTAGCTGAAATAAAATAAAAGAATTGCGTATTTACGGAGTAGCACTAAGTATTGTTTCAAGAACACAGAGCTTTTCATCGCGGCTCTTAATGGGGGCATTAAAATGTTTGTAAAGGTGCCCTCTCACAAGTTAACTAATAAATGTCCATTCTACGTCACTGCATTCAATGATTAATTTAATTTAAAAACATATTATAAAAACATGTTTATGATTTATCGATATTATCATTCTTTATGATTTTCATCGTGTTTGATAAAAAGAGTTGAAAGCAGTAATAGCTGAGCACAGAAGACAAGTTTTAATTACTTCCTGCGTACTTTACCGAGCTTGTTCCTACGGGAACATTTCGTAGAGCGCAACTAAAAACTCTCATTTATAAACTGTGTTTTCAGTATCTTTTTACGAAGTTTCGAGCTAACTACATTAATCCTGTTAGAAAAGATAACTTAATATTCACTTTATAAAAAAAAAAACAAATTAAACTGAAATCAAAATAGGTGATGTTACTTGACCGAGGTGCTACGTTACTTCTACAAGATTAGCTACAAGCGTAGCTGTTACTGGTTAGTTTGCGTGTGTGAGCGTAGCAAACTCGGCTTGATTGCCCGCCATCGCCGTGAACTCGACGTGTTACCAGCTAGGGCAATATTAAAGCAATTACTTCGTCACTTGGGACACGTTCTAATTATGTACAAGTTGTTTACTTAAATGCTCTATGATTTAGTTGTAGTTTTTTGTTACGGTTAACGTTAAGTTTATCGATTTGATTATGACTTGTTTTAGTATAATAGAGAAAAAAATGTAGTAAGTTAATGAAGTGGACATAATTTAATTATTTTTTTGTGTCTGGTATTTATATAATAGGACCGAAAAGTTATAATCAACTTTTATTTGTTTATAATAATTTGTTTTATATAGTAACAGTCTTTTATTTATATGCTTTATATTAACAGTTGAAAATGAATTAAATAGCGCGTTTCCCGCGCATTTAATTCGATTAATATGAGAATTAATGGACAGTGAGTTGATATTATAATATTTTGACCATAAAGTGTTAATGGTAAATATTTTAAGGTATATTTATTGAATATATACTTCATTTGTAAATAACATGTTTTACAAATTGCCCTTAACTATACCAAGTCGAGTGGTAATCAAGGTAGCTTTATGGTAATGACTTTTGATATTAGCATGGTAATAACTTCGCACTGAAACTAGCTATGATATTTTTCACACAGTAAGTAACAGTCATTATTAAAAATTAATGTAGACTTACATAATATTACTACACGCATCACAATATAGTAAAACAAAGTCGCTTCCCACTTTCTGTCTGTCCTTATGTATGCTTAGATCTTCAAAAATATTCAACAGATTTTGATGCAGTTTGCAGAATGCAGATCGCAGAAAAGTGATGGTCTTTTAAATAGTGGTTGGTGGTTTAAATATGTGAATATTACAGGCATAATTTATTATATAAATATTTCCAATGTAATGTGCAATTTTTTTGTATTAGAATTGAATCCGTGCGAAGCTGGGGAGAGTCATTAACCAAACCATAGACTAAATTTATTCTGTCAGATCAGTTTTTGAGTCAGTAACAAACTAGTAATAATATAGCATAATATTAGTATAGATAGTAATATGGTAGGAACGCTAACCGAATCGACCCGAACGGTATTTGCGGTAAATTCCGATCTATTCAGTTCGGTGGTAAATGTGTGTAATTATGTCATGCTTAATTAAATATCAGACAATATTCAGTAACAGGAAAAATAATTCTATTACTCTATTATTCCATAGAGACTTTCATTCAATTTTGTGTTTTTTTCCAATTCAGTATTAAGAGTGGCCGCACACCTTTGACTAAACAATCGCACAGTTTCGCATCCCATTCAACTGTTTAGTTACACAACTAAAAAAGTAGTAGTGTGCGCACCTCTACATAAGCTCATAGGAAATAAAGCGAGACTAAACAGTTATGCGATAGTTTAGTTTCAGATGTGCACAGTCTAAATATCTTATTAATTTCAAGATTAAATGTCTTTAGAACCAAATACACTAATCTATACTATTATAATAAAGCATAAACACACACTTCTTTGTGGCCTGAGATGTCAGCAATTACAGCATATTTTTGAATAATCCTTTTTTTAATATAAAGCCATACACTTACGATACGCTTTAGGCTATATATTACATTTTCACTCTATTAAAATTAGGGGTAAATAAATTGGACATTAAATTGGATAATAATTGGACGAGCTGCCAACCTCGAGGAAGCATAGTTGCAATGGTTTGTCATGATGTCATGTAATTTTGACATTTACAATTGATCATATGACAAATGTAAAAAAAAAATCAAAATTACATCCGGATAAAGCCGCACGGGAACAGCTAGTTATCTAATATGTGAGAAAGAAATAACGGAATTGATGATGCAGATTTATTAATTTAGAATTTTATTTACAGCGTATAATGGACTCAGCAGAAGCGGCTGCATTATCTCCAGGCAGCAGTTCCACCGACGGCAGCCCAGGGTCGTATTTCGACGCTCGCTGGCTGAACGTGCACGCTGACGACGGCACGCTGGCCGCCCGCGCACGTCGCCTTGTCCTCTCCCCCAGCCGACACTTTGATCATATTGCTGTCAACACCACGTATAGCGCTGTACTAATGCCTCCTTACATCAATACTGAAGGTAGAGTGATTTGATTCTTATTACTTCGACTTTTAAGTGTTAACCTCTACTTCATAAACAACTCGCGTTTCGTCCAAGTGAAATGAAAAAAAATAATAAAAAAAAATAGCCTATGCTACTCTCTGATAACTTAGTTTTATTGATGAAAGAATTTTTGAAATCGACCCAGTAGTTTTTGGGTTATTTTAATACAAATTACAAATCTTTCCTAATTGTAATATTAGAATAGATTCAGAATTAAAACGATATTTAGTGAGCTCATTATAGTTATTAAAAGCCAGATAAGATCAGGAAGATGACGACAACCTCAATAGTGATACAAACAGTCAATAAAGGAAGACATAGCCCAATCATTTATTAGTCAGAAATTGATAGTAATCTATCTATTTTAAGTCGTACTGACCTTATATAATAAACATTTGTGAATTGCATTGATATAAAAGTAAAACATTTCGAAGCGGATTACACGGCGGGCTTCAATCTGTCTCATAAAATATTTATTTAGGAGAATCGGAAATAGAGTCCGCGGAAGTACACCGCAGCTCGCAACCGTGCATCATGTACTACATAAGGCTATATACGAGAAACAATGTTTTACAGTACATTAGGTCTACTGCAATCATACGTTAATGAGTTAAAAGGTCCATATTGTTTTTATGCACGTATAAAATATTATTCCAAAGTATAGTAACCACACGTTAATGTCAGCTTTCCATTAACAAGTACATACAAAAGGCAACTTTTAACTCTGATAACTTTTAATGTAACGTGACGTGACATCGTGTGACAGCCAGAGAAGCCTGTATATTGTGACATTGTTAACACATTAAGAGTGTGTGCACACCTCAGCTAAAAGTAAACTATCGCATAACTTTTTACTCTCGCTTTGATTCCTATGACCATATATGGAGATGCCCACACTACTCGATTTGAGTGTGAAACAATTGAATGGGCTGCGAAACAATCGACAACAGCATAGCAGTTGTGAGATATTTCAGTCAATGGTGTGCGCCGGCTCTATGACGTCAGCTAGTGTAGATTGAAACTTGGTTGAATTTATTATAAGGTTACAGGTTATATACATTAACCTCAGTATCCGAAAAATAGTTCTCAAAATAATAACAAATGTATCATATTAAAAAATTCAATATTAAAGTATAAAGCATACTCATTTCATTAACTTTCAAGTCACCGCCGGAACGTTAAAAATGGAAGAAACACAAGAGAGCAATAGACAATTATTTAGTTGGGTTCCGTGGCGCTTGTCGCGAAACTACTCCGTGACATGACTAAGTGTTTAGCCATAAGTAATGACTATTCTAGTTTCATTTCCTAGCTGCGCAAAAAAAAACTTGTCATGTAAATTGTTACTCTTAACAAATGTCAGAGAAATTACAATAAAGTAACATCATTTATTAACTTTTTTGTGTTTTTTTTTTAAATAAGATTAAAAAATACCATGTAAAATCTAAATCTTAACAGAATTTACAAACTTCGAAATTAAATAGTACAATTGCGGACCTATTTTTATTAGAAAGCTTAAATTAAATTTATTTCTAAAGCACGAGCAGCCGTGTTTTGTAGATGAAAATTTCCCGCCATTTTATAAAATTTCCTACCTCGACTACAGTGGTGCAGTAAGTGGAATACGATCGTGGTAAATGTTCGACGGATTTTACCAATCACTTTTTTATGGCTTAAAGAAAATCCCACTTAAAAAATATTATCGCCAAAACAACTGCTGCTGTTTTTACAACGAGTTTAAATTTTAACTCGCATTTAAAAAAAACAGGTTATTTCTAGAATTCACCGAAACTTGTACATTTTCTACAGAATTCATACATGGTCAGTTATTTCACTTTAACAAATTGACACACCTTACTGAATGCTTTCAACGCAAAACCTGAATTTTAGCTTCAAATACTCTGTGTAGTAACGGTTTGACCGATTTTCAACATTTCTGAAACTACGGAAACATTTTTTGTACACTACGTCACATTATAAATTCAACTAGATAATAAAAGCTTGTTTTCATAGATGCGGAGGTACAGAACCAGATATCGTGGTCGGAGCATTTAGATCCATTATTCGTTAACAACTACGAGATCGATCCCACACTCTCGTGGCAGTACTATGCTTCGTCTTCAGGCTTTATGAGGAGATATCCAGGTAAATATTCTAATTGACACAATAAATCAAAATCTATACTTGATAGTAAGCAATATGAGTAAAAGACAACTAATAAAGTACAAACTATATTACTGTAATTATTCTATCTTTTTTATGCTATTTATTTTCATATTTCAATGCCTGTCTTTGTTTATATGAACGTGAAAAATCATCCATAACTTTATTACTTAATAAAACGTTATTTGTTCGCGATCTATTTTGGTTAAGGTATAAGTTTCGTTTAAGGCATAACACTCTCGACCCGGTTTTAAAAATGGCGACAGTTTAAAAGAAGTATATACCTAGGGGTCGCAGAAAACCCCGCAGCCCCTCCCCCGCTGCCCCGTCGTCGGTGCGAACTCTACAGAACTATGCAACCTCGCCTCCGGCACTTCCTATTCTCAAGATTTCTTCGAAAGTGCTTCTAAAATTCACTACGATTTATAACACAGACTTGTTGTAACTTGAACGCTATTCACTTTTATATTGGACAAAGGATTTAGAACTACATTTTATACCTATTAAACTTCAACAAATAGGTTTATTGAGTTAGTCACATAAATTTCTAAAATAGTTCACATCTGTATCATAGTAAATACATTTGACATTGGTAGAGCCCGCTTTACCATTTTAGCACAAAAAGCCGACCCGGCTCGCCCGGTGAAATACCACGACTACACAAAAGACAGGCGTGAAGTGGAAGCAATTTCGCGTTTCGTCTGATGAGTATGGTGCAGGAGGCCCAATTTTAGTCCCTTTCCCGTTCCACCTTATTCTTATAAAAAAGAATTGGATGGGAAAGTGGATTTGACGGCGGAGGAGACGCATAGGAAGGGGAAATATCCTCATTATGTGCGTCTCCTCCTCCGTCGATTTAGGGTACGCATATGCAATTGCGGATGTCTTTCGGCAGCGGTCGCTTCGCCATTTTGGCGGATTTAGGTGGACGCTTGCTCGTTTGCCAACTTATTACATAAAAAAAATACTTAAAAAAGTCTTTTTAACCTAATTAAGGACTTCGATTTTGATTTTATCATTCTTCATATGTTCTTTGTTTTTTTTAGCAATGTCATGGCCACCTGAAGACGGTTACTCACACCATGCGAGAGACTTCTACGACTTCAGGTCATCAAACTGGTTCGTGGAGGCGGCTACATCACCTAAAGACCTGGTCATCCTTATGGACGACTCGGATGACCTCGGCTCGTCTTACCAGCGCCTTGCCAAGGCGACTGTGTCTGCACTTTTGGATACACTGGGCCCAAATGATTTCGTCAACGTATATAGATACAGCGATACCGTATCTGAGATACATCAGTGTTATACGAAGATATTAGCACAGGTATGTAATTAAAACAAGGCTTAAGGGGTTGTGGGAGAGACAATTTGCGTTTTTTGGGTAGATAGACGGATCACCCGCTCGTGCCGTGTCTAATCGCGTCGGCCCTCTTCGGCCATGTCCTTATTATGGACGCCGCGCTGCCAGATTCTGATTTTGATTTTTAAAAATCAAAGTTTGTTTACCAGCCAGTTACCATGCTTTATTACGTTATAAAATATTAACATCGTCCATCATTGAAACAACAATCTTAATTTAAACATTATAAAGTTCAAAATACAGTTTATTTCGCTGATATATTTTTTATCGTAATCGCATTAACATGAAGGCCAACAAACAAGTTATTTAAAATTTGTTGTTATTTTAAATTGCGGTCAACATAATGTGTTTTTCGTGCGAGCGGCACACATCGTATTGAATTAAAACAGTTGTGGCAAACACTATTTTAATGGAAAACAACAAAATAATATAGTATACAGTATGACTCTTCCGAATAAAGCATATTTATTATTTTATTTTGAAAAACAATTAGTTCCGTAAAAAATCATAACAATTATAGAATTTATTGCACTATCTAGACACGAAATAGCGTTTAAGGCTTGTTATGATATCGTTTTGAAACTATGTTTTTTGAAATCTCACCCCTTTTCATACTATAAAGAATTTTCTTTTAAATCGTTCCCAGAATGGGGCAAATGCATGTATTGCGTGCGGCGGTACGCATTACGATACCCATCTGTCCTCGGTGTATCGCGGCCTAATGGAATCAATCAAACCTGCTTTAATTCCTACCTCCATTAGATTTTAACAAAATATAACAATAGATCAATATAGTTTATTGCTATGTCTAGTTATTATAGATAACCAACATAATGTTATGTATGCTATTGCTCGTGACTTCGTCTACATGACAATATAAAATGTAAAAACAAAAATGTAGTATTTCTAATGGTGAAGGAATTTTTGAAATCGGTCCAGTAGTTTTTGAGTTATTTCAATACAAAAATACCTATTTTTCTTTTTTATAATATTAGTGTAGTCTAAACAAAGCAATTGAAAATGCAATTATTTAACTTAAAAGGCTGAAGATGTTTACTATTAAGTAAAAAAAAAATACGACGCATAATGCTAATCGCCAACAAGGTAATTGGGGTTTACTCAGCGAGTAATTTTCAGGCGCATCGTAATTTACGAACAGAGATAAACTAAGATTAACATTTACGTTAATAAATGTACAAAGCTCTGTAAATTTATTTTATATTTATCTTTACATTGGTTGCTCTAAGAGAATATATGTAAAGACAATTGTGATATTCAGTTTGCAAGTCCTGCACAACGTATAAGATATTATCTCCTTAACTAACAAGTTGTAACACGCGACAGGTTGAGTTGTGTTCGCTGTTTATCACGTAACTTCATATCTACGCTGTGCACTTACTATGTTGTCTTCATTAGTAAGTTTCTTAAACGGTAGTTTATCTTTTTCATCGATTTTCAATGTAAACCAAGCTTAAAGAATCATCATCATCAACTTGCTCTTACCCCTACAGAGGGTCGGCACAGTATGTGCTGCTTCCATACATTTCTATCAGCCATCACATCTGAATCCATTGACTTCTTTCTCCGGTCTTCCTCTACCTTTGTAGCACATTCAATATAACACTTTAGAGACTACGCTTATGTTACAGCTGGTGGGGAAGGTGTTAAACTAGCTAATTACTTTACCTAAATGATATTACAAGTGGAAACGTACCGAGATGGGCAGGAGGCGCTGGGCTGTACGCACTTCGGCTAATATACGGCAAGGCAATTACCCCTCGGCAAACATTCCACGCGATATAATATTCTGTGTTAATGAAACTTTACTATATTTAAGATTTAGTACATTTCTGCGTTTGTTACAATTAACAGTTTGTATAAAAAGCTAATTTTATTAATCTACAATAAATAGTTACACAGTTTATTAAATTAACTGACGTCATCTTCATATTACGATTATGTTGTTATACAAGTGTTTAGATCTTGGAAACCGACGGAATAACATGCTATAGTTGACATATATGTAGAAATAAATAAAGACAGAAACACAAAATATTTCTATTTGTAGACAATAGTGAAACTTCTACATTTAGGAGCTCACGTTAGCGTATAAATTTTCAGTGTGAAATTTCCGTTTGAATCAAACTTTCACGTCTTTGAAATGTGGCTTTGGAGAATGTGCGGATAGTGAGCGGCAGTGGCCCTTGACCCTGCTGTGGCAAAGGTCAGGTGAGAAGTGGCCGGTCCTCGTGTTCCCACGCGAACAAAACCACACTCAAAAGCCTCTCTTCACTAACATCACTAAATAAAACTTTGTACAGTTTAAATTTAGATTTAGCTCTAAAAAAGATTTTTCTTAGTTACGTGTATTTTTATATTACCAAAGAAACTAATTGGTTCTTACTGGATTAGTTTACTTTAATAAAGACTAGCTGTTCCCGTGCGACTTCATCCGCATGGAATTATGTAAATTTTATATGATTGTTTACGTTTGTCAAATTGTCAAAAGCAAATGTCAAAATGTCATGACATGACAAACCTTAGCAATTTTGCTTTCTTGATGTTGGTAGCAACTTATGGTCTCTGTCCCACATTAGGGTTTTTATCCAAAATATTCACCCGCTAAGTTTAACGGCGTGAAAATATATAGCCTAGAGCGTGACGTAAGTGTAGGGCTTTTTTAAAAAAAAAATATTCAAAAATATGCTGTGATTGCTGAAATCTTAGGCAACAAAGAAGTGTGTGTTTACGATTTATTATAATAGTATAGATTCTGTTTCTTTACTTTATTTACCAAAATGTATTCAATCGTTAAGCTCTTTGAAGAACTTTATAGTTTCCTTATGCTTTTAAATTGTTGTGAAATGAAAACATATAACTATTTAACATAATTTAATGTTATTTTAATTACATTATAAGATAACCTTATTTTGTTCAAGGCCGTACCTGAAACGTTACGTGAACTGAAAACCGCACTGTGGGCGGCGGAGCCGGCGGGCGGCGCGGCCAACTTGACTGGCGCCCTCACCACCGCCTTTGAGATACTACATAGGGTAATTATACAATGCAATTGTAATAACACACTCTTTTAGTTCTTTTCTCATAGTAAATCTACACTAAATGTTTTTCTGAATTCTGTAAATGCGACAGTAAATGAAGATACGAGTACGTTAAAAAGAAACTCGGTTATGAATACCAGTGAAACTATGCGTAAGCTTTCGTGTGTAGCTTGCATAAGATGTTAATAGTACATTCCTTTCTCGTAGTACAACCGCACAGGTCAAGGCTGCCAATGCAACCAGGCGATCGCAGTGATAGGGGCGGGTGGTGGCGCTGGCGGGGTGAAGGGCGTGTTCCGCGTCTGGAACTGGCCTCACATGCCTGTTAGGATATTCACGTACCGCGTCGCTGGAGACGCGGCCTCCGGACATACTATGAAGGACATGGCCTGCACTAATAAAGGTACGACTCTATTAAATATCACATTTACTTTATATTGGGTGTTAAACTACACAAAGTAATTAAGACTATTCAGTTTTTTTTAAATTTTGACTAATAATTATTAAGTAACCATTTAATAATTCTGGTTGCGATTGTGAGAGGAGGTTTAATCTCAGACGGGAGCCAAATACAGTACGTGTAAAGCTTTACTCAATATTCAGCTATTAAAACCCAAATTATTAATAAATGTTATTCGCAAATCTAAACATAAGAAAGAGGTCTTAATTACTTAGAATATAGTAACAATTTTGTGTTCATTAGGATTCCACGTGACTATAAACGAGCATTCAGAGATAAGGCAGAAGGTGCTGCACTTCGTGGAGGTACTCGCGCGGCCGCTAGTCATGTATCAGTCCATACACCCTGTGCACTGGAGCCCTGTGTACGTCGGCGGAAGGGTATGCATAGGAAATATATCATAACATACAAGTCGTGTACAATAACATGGTAGGTACACAAGTAAAACTCATGTCTTTATGTCCCATCATTGCGACATAATCTGCACTAAATGTTTTAAGTGTCTTTGGCAGACCTAAGGATATTCATAAATTAAAGTTAGTAGGGATTAAAAACTGTGAATAACTTAACACAAGATGTTTTTAAGATGTCACTTATTTCTTTTAAACATAGTTACAAAGTAACATTTTAATAATGTTTTTATTTCTTGCATACTGGTAATTCTCAGTGAGCCATGTGCTTGTAATATGTCTTTAATTAAATTATTTTACATGAAACTTTGTATTTTTTGCACTGTTTTGTTACTTAAATATTTTTATTAACGTTAACAGAGTAGCAGCTTAGCTGACGATGGGATGGGTCAGTTGATGACGTCAGTCACTGTACCAATCTTCGACAGAAGGAATCATACTGTAAGTAGCTCATATCTAAATCTATTTATTATCTTACCGTTCGTAACTACATTAAAAATACTGTTATTTTATTGTAATCTAAAGAGTTACGATTTGATTTTTCTCATACTAACTTTTACACGACTTCATACGCTCGGAATTTAAAAGAAAATTACTATTATTTGTAACCTATATGTTCTTGCTATTCTATGTTTAACTTACATCTATGCTAAAGTTCCGTTAAATCGTTTTGAAGATACTTAGTAACAAACATCCATCCATCTAAACTTTCGCATTTATAATTTTAGTAAGATATTTATCGTGTAGCGCTATTTTGTGGAAGATTAAAACGTCGGAAAACTTATGATGCCTACAAGAAAAGTATTAACATGTGACGTACAAGGTATCAAGTGACGGCTTATTTTCTAATACCTTCTTACGAAGCGAGGCCTAGATACAGGGATTATAGGCTAGACTGTACCGTACCTAACATTTACTACTTATATTGTTGAAGCTAAAGATTTCTGCTTCGGATACTAGATCTTCTGCATAATAAAGTGCAAAGCATATTATTTGATACAAAAGGGGATTTCAGGGTCCAATATTTTATTTTCTAACTTAATTTAAAATTTTCAGCAAAGGGAAGCCAATTTACTAGGAGTTGTTGGCACCGATGTACCTGTCGATCAAATAAAGAAGCTCGTACCACCGTATAAGGTACATTTTACTTTGATAAAACTAACTTACGACTAGTTCAGTTTTAATATTATTTTATTTGTTTTTCAGTTAGGTGTAAATGGCTACTCTTTTATGGTGGATAACAACGGGCATGTTTTGTACCATCCTGATTTAAGGCCTCTGGTATGTTCGTATACAAATTATTTACTTATTTGGGAATAATAATTATGTTCATAACTAAATCGTGTTTCTTTTTCTTTCCAGCACACAAATGAGGAGGTAATCACCAATGTTTCAAGCAATAAATTTATAATAAGGAAGTTAAGCAAATTAATAAATAGATATTTCACATTACTTGTAAATATTAATGTTATTTCTGTATGTTTCAGTATACAGAAACTCTCCGTCCATTGTATTCTAGCGTGGACCTCACCGACGTGGAGCTACTCGTCGACTCTGATGAGAATTCCCGCGTCAATCTCACCTCGCTGCTGTTAGATGTAAGATAATATTAAACAATTTAAAAAGTTTAGTTCCTGAAAAGGAAAAAATCTTTTACATCACAACCAGTTTAATGGCCGGTTTCTCAACTAAGATTAACTATTCATTATTTAATTAATGTTTTTGGTTAGTTACCTTCCAAACTACGTAACTTGAGTTTTACTCTATTGAAACCTAGCATTAATCTTAAAGATTTCACAGACTGAATGCGTGGTAGACTTTTGCGTCTAATTTGATGGGTAGTGTTCAGTATATTTTAAATTGATTGATTACTTTTAAATTGTATTATGTACAGTTACGTCACGACATGATAGAGCAGCGCGAGGGCGAGACGGAGATAGGCGTGAAGGTGCAGTACGCGGGCATGCGGCGCGTGGCAGCGCGGCGCCAGCGCTACTTCTACAGCCCGCTGGCCGGCACGCCCTACTCGCTGGCCGCCGTGCTGCCCGACGGCTACGGCATGTACGAGCTGCAGGCCGAGCAGGAGATCAAGCACAGCCCCTTCAATGGTCCATAATTATTATTAATACCCCTTCTTATTTCCATTTTTTCGCAGTCGCTACCGCGTGACTTGTGTAGGGACCCCGTGTTGTTTAGTTATTCTATACTAATATTACCTATACAGTGGAAGAAAATATTTGTATTTTTCGATTTTTGTACATATTGAAATAATTAAAAAACTACTTGACCAATTTCAATACTTCTTTCAGCATTAAAATGCTATGATATCTTTTAGTAACATAGGCTGTTTTTATTTATTTTTTTTAATTTCACGCAGAAGAAGTCGCGATAACAGTTGCGAATAATTTAATTGTGTACTCACAAATGTTTTTTTTTGTTTATACAGTCACAGAATATTTCAAGGGCGATAACTGGAAAGTTCACCCTGATTGGTAAGTTGTATTAACGTGTGTAATTGTTATAAGAAAAATAATTTCTAAGTCCACAACCTTACATTCATAAAGATAAGTTTTGTCTTATTTCATAATCTTACTGCTTATCCAATCATTTTTGTACACCACTCCCCACTTAGCTCTCTCATACGTCATCTCAATCATCACTCCCTTCTTGATCATGTCACCTTTCACACAATCCATCCATCTTCTAGGTCTACCTCTACCGGTGTACCTCGTACGCACTCATGAGTATTAACTATTGTCTTATTTAATTGTGTGTGTAATAGGGTGTACTGTGAGTACGCGTCAACATCGGACCAAGTGTTCAACAGCCCGGAGGAGCAGCTGCTGCACTTCTTGTCGCGCGCGGGCCGGCCCGGCTGGAAGTGGATGTCGCTGCGCCCGCGCGCACTCACGCTGCACAACGCGCACAAGAAGCAGGACAGGGACTCTTACTACTGTACGTATCGGCTTTGCATGTGTAGAGTTAGAAAACAAACAACGTGTACCTTAGCACGTGTAGGGTCAGAAAAAGACAATAGTTTGAGAAATGACTTAATTCCAGATCTAAAGTAAGTCTAAGAAGTATCAGAGTTGACCCAGAGTCAATCAAAAACGACTTCTTCTAACCTCTTAATTTAGTCAGAGAATTAATAAAGTAACGACTTAACGTAAACTAATGCGCCCGCGCACATCTTTTACTAAACTATTGGACAACTGTTAAGCGATTGTCGATTGTTTCGAAACCCGATAAACTGTTTAGTTGCCCAACTATAAAATGTAGTAGTGTGCGCACCACTATGTAAGCTCATAGGAATCAAAGCGAGACTAAACAGTTGTGCCATCGTTTAGTTAAAGGTGTGCACGCGTCCTAAGAATCGAGAAATGTCCGTATTGGTATTAGGGGAATCAATCGTTTTATTATAGGAGCCGTTGCAATTGTTAATTTCTTTTACAGGTGACAAGACTTTAGTTCAATCCTTAGTTAGGGACGCAATGGTAATAAAAGAATTGGACGCTCACACTGGACATGCCAACCATCACTCCCAGTAAGTATACGACCGTAAACCATGCATGCACACAATACAACGATTTCCGATAACGCGATAAGAAATCCAACGTTGGTAGCAACCGCGCAATGGATAACGCGGAATTAATTCTATCAACAAATACCACACGATTTAAAATTGCAACACTTGCATGATGAAAGCACATAAATCACGTTTAAAGCACATTAATTTGTTTTTTTTTTATTTCGTTCACTAATTCGATGTGTTTGTCACAATAGCCCGATAGCGACTTTAATGGCTCTACTGACAAGGTAAAGTAAAAAACTTAGTAAACTTCCTAGTAGTCGTGTTAGTAATTTTGCTAGCGACTAAATGAGACATCGTATAAATTAGTTCGGAGTCATCTTTAAAGGAAATTCATTAGTATAGAGTTCATACAGGAAATATTCGATCTCTTTTCTTTACTATAACCCCTTTCTTTAACTGTTTTAGAAACTTCTATCCTACTTATGTTCGAAACATATTTTCATTATATTGAAGATTCAAAATCATATTTTCTAGCTAATTCATAAAAAATCACTTCAACGTAATAGTTGAATAATCTTCATATAATTATGTATTTGAAAATCAGACGTATCACTGGCCATTAGATAAATTCCTTTCAAGTCGCTAAGTGAAAGAAAAAGAAAATAAAAAAATCCATTGTATGTTATCATCACGAGGAACTCTTTAATTATTGTTTGTCTTATAATTTTTTACGTAATATAAACAATAGCTACCGAGGATTGAGGTAATGTTGTACTAATCGATATATTTGTGTTTTTTGTATTTTCCAGCCACCAAGGAATAAGAGTTTTCATTGTTGTATATTTTTAATTTCATTATAAATGCTTGAAATAATAAACTTTAAAATCCGATTAGTTGCTTAAAATGTTTTTGACAAATTTTATACGGTTAATGGCAGTAGGAGTACAGTGCCGTCGTTTAAGAGAATAAAATAGGAGCATACATATTATTATTGGGAATTGAATCTATAACAATGTGAAGTTTACGGCTTAAGAAACATCAAGATGAAAAATCCTCCTACAATCAAGTAATAGAAATGTATTTGTTTTGTCGACTTTTTTGAAGATTATATGGGGAAATACCAAATTATATTTTAAAACCTTTAAAGGAAAGACCTGAGTATATCTATACTCAAATTCGGCAGCGGGTATTAAGGTATATTGTCTTTGCAGACAAGGACGCTTTCACAAGTTCGTGGTGACGCTGTCGTTCGTGGCTACTCGCAGCGGTCTGCTCAAGTGGACAGACAATACCAACGCCTCACGCACCTCGGAATCCGCAGAGCCGTGAGTAAACATTAACATAATAACTTCGTATAACTTTCTTTTCTATAATTATCAGTACTTACATATGTCTTAGTAATGTATCGTATCTAGTCTCAAATAAAAAAGAAATTTAACAAAAGTTGCAAAGAACAGTTAAGACTTCTTCGATTTTAGTGCCTAAATCTAGAATCATTGATAAAGAGCTAATAAAATTACGTTTTTCCGGGGGTTGTATAGACACTTCAGCGAGAAGTACGGCCGCGCATTCGACTCGGAGTGGTACAAGCGCGCGGTGGAGCAGCACGGCGTGGAGCCCGAGAGCTTCGTGTTCTCGGTGCCCTTCCGCGAGGCGGACTCGGAGCCCGCGCCCCCGCACCACGTGATGGCCACGCACGCAGTCTTCGTGGAGTCCCGCGGACACCGCGCGCCCGCCGCGGTCGTCGGCCTGCACTTCCAACTAGACTCATTGGTCAAACATTTCCTTAATGTCACTTCTACGGTAAGCGTTTTCAACTTGAAAATATAAATGTAAAGTTGATGAAAATCATATTCCACATTTTATACTTGTATTTGTACTTTTGACTGTTTCTATTATTCCTAAATCTTATTCCAGTGCACTGCGGGTAGCGTTTGCAAGAAGACGTGTGCTGGCGACGAACTGGACTGCTACATCCTAGACGACAACGGGTTCATCATCCTGTCTGAGGACACGTCACAGACCGGCCGCTTCTTCGGTCAGGTGGACGGCACGATCATGGACTCTCTGGTGCAGGACAGAATCTACAAGAAGGTCACAGTGCACGACCACCAGGGAAGGTGTCCCGATTCAAGGAACCCTTTCAGCGGAAATAGCAATAAATTAACGGTATGAAGTACCCTTTTTTGTTTGAAAACCTAGGAAATCAATGTTTTTACATTACATTACTGTTCAGATTGCTCGGTGTAAGCACAATATTTAGATTTGATTAAGAATCTAATCTATTAAATAACCTTTCTTACGTAGCCATTGAAGCCTTTTTCATGGGTGGGAGGGTACCTCATGACCCTGCTGACTGCGTGGTTCCCGCTGTGGCAGCCAACCCACGCTCGTTCCAGTCGATATGCGGATGAAGATTTGGGTAACAGAAATACTTTTTTTACAGGCAGCTTAAGTTCAGCAATTTGTAGTCATAAGGAATGTTAGACATAATAAATATTACATGTTCTTCCTTCTCTTGTACTTTTATAGATGCCGATTACGAAGACTACGAAAAAGAGGATCTCGAATATGAGGATGTAAGTCGTGACCCGGGCCCCTATGAGATCATAGTGGACGGGACGGGAGGGACAGCTGTAGGACGGGAAGGCCGCGAGGGCCGGGAGGGTCGTGATGGCCGCGAGGGCTGGGAGGAGCGCGAGGGCCCCCCGCGGGAGGCACCGCGCGAGGCCGCGCGCTCCGCCGCCGTGCGCCCCTGCGACACCAGCGCGGAGCTCTTCAGCCTACAGTCGGCGCGGCTCAACACCGCGCAGCCTTTGAAAGGAAAACTCACTAATTGTCACAATTCTGGTTGCGAAAGGTGAGTTCGCTACAACTTTTGCTTTTGTTAGTAGTATCAGTTGTAAAATACCTTTGTAAATAAATGGCAAGAATAAAAATTGTGATGATTAATTTTTTTTTAAATAAAATGTGTGTTTTTAAAAAAAATGTGTGTTTCCATAGGCCATTTAGCGTGCAGAAGATCCCTCACAGCAACTTGATCCTGTTAGTTGTGGACACGCTGTGCCCGTGCGGCGCCAAGCGGCTGGACGTGCGCGCCCGCGAGGCACCGCCGCGCGCCGCCTGCCGCCGCCACGCGCCGCGCGCGCACCGCCGCCGCCCCAAGCACTGCGGCTCCTACCACCCCGAGGTATTTACGTGTATTGGCCGTTCATGTATCTTTTCAACCGAAACCTGAGTTATTCTCAACTCCATGACCTTTTTTCCCTAGGAAATTGAAATTCAATCGTGTGGGCGCGGTGTATCGTTCCGACCTTTGAGCGCTCTGTTGCTGACGGTGGCGACGTGGCTAGCGCTCGCCACGTGACTCCGCCCGGCCGCGCCCGCGGGCTGCCCGCACTACTAGACACCACACGGCTTAGGACACGTGTCAAACACATCGTGAATGGTTCGATTCGCCACAACAAAGACATTGATGAGCTTCGCCATTTAAAATGTAAATCAGTATTGTTTAGGTGCGCAATGGACGGTTCGTGTGTACTGTGAGAGGGTGCAGATGCGCCAGCGTGCCCCTCTGGAGCGCGCGGCACATCGATACAATCGACTGAAGTTTTGGTCCGACCAAGTGAACTTTTCTTGTCCCGCGACAGGAACCAACTTCGATTAGATTTAATATTGTATTCGAAATAATCTCCCCATTCTCCGTTAAGTCGTCATCTCTATTGTAACGATACGTTTAAACATTAGGTAGGTAAAGAAAATAATATCTTGTTATATTTAATTGAAGATTATCGCAAACTTAAAGATCTTAAAAATTATAGCTAATGTTATAGGTATTGAAAGGTAAATTAATGTAAAATTTATAATATCGTTTAAACAGTTTTAGAAAAATATACCTATGTTGAGTCATAATCAATTTTTTTCAGTGTCTATCATACAAATTTATTGAGAAAGTAATTTAGACGCCTAGTTTCGATGTAAATGTATAAAGTTTGTAATATTTTGTAGTTACTTTTCTTTGCTACATTTGTGTGTGCCAGTGTATCTACATAATATTGTAAATTGTTAATTCAGCCGAAGCGACGCCGCGCTACTAATTTATTGTTTCAAAATATTTTTATTTCATACTAATTACTAGGACATTATAAACTTTAAATATTGTTGTGTTTAAGCATATTTATTCGTCAATAATTGTTTTCTAAAAACAATTTGATGTCTAAATAAAGTAGTGATAGAATTTTCTGGAACGGAAACAACAATGACAATACTCTTAAAATAAATAATAATGGTTAATAAATAAATTGAATTAATCTTTTACTGACTAGCAACATTTTTAGATATTGCGTATTTTCGATATGATACAGAAGGTATTATTAGATTAGGTAAAACAAGCTTTATTTGTTTTTTTATGACAAATAATGTATTTCAATGATATAAATAATTATTATTATAAAAATAATGTTATTCATTTTTACAAGATGTTTTCGCGGCGCCGCCTTTTCCGGCCAGTCTTGTTCTTAAATGGTTAGACAATTTCTCATCTAATCTTAGTAATGTTGTAATTTGAAATTGTACACAATTTATTCATTATTGTAAATATCTTTACTAAATTTAATGGCCTATTAAGAAATTATTGAAAAGTGTTTCGCTAAAAAAATAATGGTTCGAGTCAGATATTTACTGTTAATATTTATAAGTATAATTTGCATACTATGTACTTAATTTATTTGGTACGCTTTTATATTTCAGATCCCAGAATTATTTATTAATATTTATACTTGAAACCGGATTGTGGGGGCTAGATATTGCAGTTAAACTACGAATTGTTTGTACCGAAATCAAATAAATGTATGTTTAGGATTAAAATGATTTTCATACAATCGTGATCACGATTACATGAGAGGCAACTGCACTTATAACTCATGACTTCAGTATGACGTCATCGTATTCAATTCTCATGTTATTGTGTTCGTGTATTAGCCATATCACCGTCAACCTTACAGCTTGCTGTTGTCCATGAAATAAATGTTCTATTAAAAATAGTGTTAAACAATAAACGTTTCTAGATAAAATTCACAGCTTTTTATACTGTCTTTAAATTAATTGATCGCGTTTATGTGATAATTAAAAATTTTACACTACCGGACATGCAATATACTGAAATAGTACATAATTGAAGGTTTTTATATGAATAGTTCTCGCATTTCGTGTGCCAAACCACAACCACTGCTAACTACACGGTTTTTGGGGAATCGACATTTATAAATTAAAAAAATAAAATCAGTGGACAGCGGTGAGCCGGGTAACGAATGCTGGATATAGGTTAAGATGGAAATGAAAGATAAACATTTTTCTTTAGTTAAATTTTACAAGCATTGAAATTGTATAATTTTATCCCATATTAAATTTTCTTCTACTGCATCCAGTCATCAGTATTGGTAATTTTTTGGTATATTACTGATATTTTAAATAATTCCATCATGTAGAACAATATTTAGATTTTCATAACCTCTGTAACAGAATTATCTGGGCGCTTTTGGATTGTGTACATTTTGTATAAATGAATTCATACATTACGAAGCTGAGTTTGTTTCTATTGTGTGGCGAGCGACTGGTAAAGTATTGAAAATGTTTCTATAGCGAAGCTACCGATATGAGATAAAGAATTTAAACAAACATAGATTGAAGAACTTTTAGAATGGTCTACTAAATTATTAGTGTATCATGAAAAATAATTTTCTCTATCGGTTATTGAAATGTTAGACCAATTTTCTGTTGGTTTATATAATTTATCTTGTCTCGCTGGCCTTGCCATAGTAAGCGACGAGTCTTCCATAACAGTCGAGCGCGCAGGTCGTGTGTTTTACTGTAACTTAAGTATTATACGATAATAATAGCATATTTATACTTACTATAGTATAGGAGCTCGGGAGCCGCGCTGCGGGCGCACTTAGCGGGTTTTAATTCTATGTAAGTATAGAAATAAAACAAATACCTCGTTTAGTTACGCAAAATAGACAGGATTAGAGTTCGTTTCGCGTTTAGTTTTTGAACATATCAATTCAGGCACCAAATGAGACTATAGATTAAGGATTTTTGGATGTTTTCCATTTGTGATCTCATTATACTGTATTTGTTCTAAAGGGGACGTTTTGATTGTCTTTTTAGTGTGTGATCATTAAAATATTTAGGTTAAAAAATAAGTTGTAGTGCTATGTCCGGATAAGAGACGCTGTGTCGATTAGGTGTGGTATAAAAATATTTATACAGTCCATCAAACTACATGTAATTTCCAATTCAATTTTTATCCCATACTTTATGTGTGACGCTGACTTTTTAAGCTCATCTCGATGTTTTAACGTTATGTAACTATACACAGGCTATACATGTGCATAGTAAAAACATAGCCTAAGCAATTTATGAAGTTACTTCAAGAGAGGAAAGTGATCATTGAATATTATTTGTGCTTAATATTTCGTCGATCTTATACGCGATAGAAATCCTATAAAATTTCATATCAGAAACATTTAAATATATTACGATGAGGGATATTAGTAATGTTTAATATGTAACAAGAATAAAAATTTAATTATAGTTTATTTTTCAAGAATAATCTCGGACATTAAAAGCGATCCCTTTATAACATATCAAAAATATTATTTGTACGATAATTTTAAGTAAAGTGATGTCTACAATAGAGCCACGTTCACTATCGATGTACGATTTTTTAAGCTTAAATATGTTTATTTTTTTAATTTTATGTTAAAACTAGAATAGTATTTATTTATCGAATTATAACTGTGTTAACGCCTGTCCAGAAACAACATTTTATTTTTTTATTTAGTTAAATGTTGGGATTTTCGAATTTGATAAATTTTGAATTTTATCGTTTCGTTTTAAAAATGTTCAACAGTAATCTCGTTACGCTTCTTAGAAGTAATAATAAAAATTTATACATTAATATTGATGGTCTTGAAATTTATATCTAGTTGTTCTCAAAATTGATTTTATTTAAAAATTATTTAATGATTATATAAAAAATGATATAGTTATTGTGATTTTGGGCGCGGACGACTCTGAACATGGTTATATAGTGTAATTCTAGTGAAATACTATTATTCTTTTTGTTATTTGCAAATTCATGCTATAGATATACCGTAATTACAATAAAGTTCTCTTATAACATTGTGATGATGTTTTATTTGGAAATATTCAACTGATTAAACCCTTTTACATACAGTATACGACACAATTAAAACTAAAGGCATAATTTTTACTGTCAGTTAACACTTTATGATTTGACTAGCTTCTCAATCAGCGTGGAATACAAAAAACAATAGTAAGTAGTCTGCGTTCTTCCAGACTATCCTCTACATCTATTCCATTTAATCTAAATCCATTTGGTAGTTTAAGTTACAAACTCTTATAAACTGGACAGTTTCCACCTAAACTTTCGCATTTATAATATTAGTAAGATTGGAGACTAACCACTATTGCCCCTATCATTGTAGTTCTTACATTTAATCAGAAACATCGCAACTCTTGTTCATAAAAAAAATTAAATCAAAATCTATGTTTTTTGTTTTTTTTTTCATAAACGACAATTAAGCGGGAATACGAATAATTCAACTCGCGTCAAAGAATGAAAATAAAACAGATAGGACGTCTTTCTCTGTCATCTCATACTTGTAAATGCCAAACTGTACATTTTCAGTTAATTCTTATCAATAAAGGTGCGAGATATTAAAACGAAAGTCAAAATATTGTAAATTATTTATTAAATCACTTAATTTATGTCTTAATTCATAGTACATTTACATGTACAAACTGGCGGCGAAAATGATGTCTCTCTTGAGCATTGTGATCGCTGAGGAGAATTTCTCCTCGAGGTCCGAGTTGCCGATGCTTTTAGCGGCCTGACATAACTGACGTAATACTTCCTCCAAGCGACGGATGCATCTTATTATTGACCCTAAAACATTAAAAAAAGTCAAAGATAAAGTGAACATGGTATTTTCATACAAATAATAATATAATGTAGGAAAATTGCGTAAGACGAGTCTGAAATACTGTTGCGTTTTTATTGTCAGCACTTACTAAAATTTTTAATAACACTTTCTAATATAAAGCCATACACTTTACAAAATGTTTTAGGCTATACATTTTCACGCTATTAAACTTAGGGAGTAAATTAATAGAAAAAAATCCGCCATGCAGAAAAAGGACTAAAATACAATGCTGCCATGGTTACCCATAAACAATTTTTAACCAACGTCAAGGGCCTTAGTTGTCATTGAAGCATTTAAATTTTGATTTTTGCAATTAAAAGTTTTACAAAATTTAAACAATAAAATAAAAATTTCATATTGTCAAAGATGCTTTATTTAGCTAGTGTACGGTAAAACAAAAGTACAAGAACATTAACTTCTTAAGACATATCTAACTGGTTACTTATTATAAATGAACACTTATTCCCTATACGTTAAGGTATAAATTAGCGCACTATTCACCGACCTTCGAAGACATCAGTCATCTTGCAGACGTCGAGGAAGGTGGCTCCCTTGCACCAGGCCAGCACGATGTCCATGAGAGTGCACTTGAACTTGGCCACGTACTCGTCCTCGTCCAGCTGCATGTTGCACTCGATAGACACCTTGGCTATGCGCCGCGCGAACTCCTGCGCAACACCAGTGACGTCACAATCACCTCATATATGGTTTTTGTAGGAAGTCACCAGAAAAAAAAATTCTAGAATTCTGCTTTGTGCTACTTAAATGGCCTTTTAATTTTGAGTATGCTAGTAACGCAATGGTGTAAGGGGATCTCGGAGTTCAAGGTCACCTTCAAACTTGGTTATTTGAATATGTGTGACGTCACAACCAGTTCATATGTGCAAATATTTTGTATGAAGAAACCATAAAATTTATTTCTAGCATACTGCAGTAAAACACTGTTTAAATAGCCGTTTAATTTTGAGTATGCTAGCAACGCAATGGTGTAAGAGGACATTGAAGTTCAAGGTCACCTTCAAACTTGGTTGTAATGTATGAAGAAGGCAATTATTCCTGAAGTGTGTGTACCTGCAGCTGGCGCAGCACGCCGCGCAGCTCCTCGCCAGTATTGGACTCCTGGGAGGCGTTCTCGTCGCACACGAAGCAAGAGACCAGCGCCGCGCTCTGCTCCGGCGACAGCGAGTTGAACACCCCGTTGAAGATCAGCTCCGTCAGCAGCAGCTCGTCCGCACTGATAGTTGGTGAATAAATATTTGTGTCTTTTTTGTGTTCTTTAACTAATATTATGAAAAAGATGCACCCGTGCGAAATTTTAAAAAAGTAATTATGTGTGTAAAGACTACTCTATATCTATGACGAATTTCCTCGAGATCTGTTCCGTCGTTTAGACAAAAAACTATAAGAAACATCAATCAATTTAAACTTTTACATTTGTAGGACAGTTCAAAAAGTAACAGAGAAATGTTACATTTTTATGGCCATAGACACAAATTAAACCTTTTTGTTGTTAAACCATAATCATATGCTAAATAAAAATCGTTTACAAATTGTATAGCGTTTGCCTGCGACTCTGTTATTGCGGAATTAATGAAAAAACACAAGTAAATAGTCTAAGTGTTCTTTGTGAATACGATCTAAGTCTATACAAAATTCAGTCGATCTATACTTTCACATTTATAATGTTAGTAACAAGCAAAAATGTATTAACCTCATAAATAGTGTTACATTTAATTTATTATACACTCTTACATTCCTATAAGACTATAAATTTATATAAAAAAAAACACTAATTACATAATAAGTGATTCTACTGTTATTAGTCACTATGGAATATTAAAATAACTATTATTGACATGAAAAAAAAAATCAAAGAGTCCACATATTACTTAAAAAGTGTAATCCATACCTACTTAATTCACAGGCTATTCGACCTTTCAAATGTATCACATCGGAGGTGGTGCAGTACCCCAGCCGTCGCAGGACACGTTTCCTCTTCTTCAGCTCATCCATGTGCAGGATGCTCTTGGCTTTCTTCAGCTCCGCCCTCGCTGAGGTCAATTCCTCTAAATACTCCTGCTTCTTTTCATATGCAGATATTAACGAGGCTCTATTCTCGTCTTTGTGTAATGGATGTTCGTAAAGTCTAAAATTAATACAAGAATTAAAAGCTATTTTAGTCCTCTTCCATTCACCGTACAAGGAAGGAATGCTTAGTGGGTTTGTCTGGGGATGAAACACAAAAAGGTAGGGGAAAAGTCATTTCTCTGTGTCACCTACACAGTTGATTGAAGGCAAGCAACAAATCTAGAATTTCTAATGTCTATGGGTATTTTCGCTTCGCTGTTTTGGCGAATTCCGGTGGTCTATTGCTTATATAAAATATATTTATATAATAAATATAATATATAGAAAACAATATATGCAAATGCTAGAACTTAAAGCAATGCATATGTCAAATCCACATTTTTTGTAAGCATTTAGTCCACAAAAATCACAATATCTATAAAACTTACTTTTCTTCCAATATCTTGATATTTTCCACACATTTCTTGAACACTGGGTCATCAATTTTCATATCTTTGATAGGATTAAGTAGCGGAGGTCCCTCGGGGAAGCGTTTTTTGACCTCTCCAATAGTCTTCAGCACTGACTTGCGGTTGTCCGGCGGCCGCAAGTCTTTGGGGTAGTACACTCGCAGGGAACTTATTTGATTTATTAATGTATGTAATACCGGAACCACCTCTACTTCACCTGCCTAGAACAGAATTATTTTAAAAACTTGATAGATACATAAAAATCTGTTTAACCAACACAAAATGAAATTAAAAACAAAACTTAGTAAGCTTATACGTTCTTTCAGACTATATTTTACATCTGTGTCAAATTTCATCGAGAACCAGAGTTCTACTTTGCAAACTCATCCATCCATCCATCCAAGAAAAAAATTTGAACAAAAATTAGTGTAACACAGTGACAGTTGGCAGTTAAGACAGCACATAAAGAGAAGACTGCACGTATACACGAAACATATTATAAATAATTTCTACTACTATTATACTATTCTTATAAAACTAATAAAGAAACGCTACAGTCAGTTTAATTTGTTGACTATGGTTTTACGTTTAGATCTTTTGGGCTAACATATACAATTACATCTTTGTCTTCTACAATAGAACCATTTTTTTTTTTAAATAAATAGTATAAATAAATTGTTTACCTCTCCCGGAGGACATGGGAACTTGGTATCCAGATCAGAAGGGTCCCATTTCTTGACATGCAGCAGTATGTCTACAATAATAACCTGCTCCGCTGTAAGAGGGTTCTCCTCCTTCTGTTTTTTGCCTCTAGATGTATTATGTTTGAAATTCACTATTATACCCCAGTCATATTCGTGTTTCTCTGTTTTCACCTGTAACAGATATTGTTAAAATGTACGAATACAAAAATATATGTAATTATGGTAAAAACAGACATTTCTTTATATAGGATTGGTAGAGACAGATATTTTATATAACTTTTATTCGTATGAATACCCCATACAACCATAATTTTTTTAAATAGTAAAAAAAAAATATTTCTAAAACTGTGAAGATGGATTTTTTTAACTACAAAAATTGTTCCAATCCCGAAACGTGCATAGATAAAGTAATCATTTTCGTTTAAAACACGAATTTTGAAACGTCAAATATGCAATAAAACTTCTGACCTTACATCTGACCGAATTCAACACATTAGTAAGAACCGCATAACAAATAAAAATTAAATAAAAAATCCTCTAAATTGAAACATTTGTACCTTAACTAGTCTGCCGGGCTGTAAGAATGGCTTGAGATACTCCGGCCGTGTAATGAACCCTCGGAACTTGGCACCGAGCAGGTCCAGCTGTGCTCGTGTCCCGCAGTACTCTGCTATACTTTTTTCCTGCTCTAAAGATAACTTGTCATACTGCTTCTGTTTTTCTTTCACCTCTGGAAAAGATAACAATCATTAAAAAAAAATAAACATATTTTTTAAATAATGTTCAATACATACTGTCTATGAGATCTGGTATAGATGCTTGATTTTGAAACTGGAAGAAACTCCTCTCTAACATATATTCGGGATTTATTTCTTCCACTCGCAATAAATTAAGTACCTTAAATTAAAATAACAGTTATTAGCATTTTGTATTCCCCTCTATCTTTCTCCCTATTTAGTCATATCTAAAACTTTAGGACAAACCAAGAGATACTATCCAAAATTCGAATAACGGCAGATTACTGAAACGAATCCTAATTTCGTTACCACCGCTTACAATCTGTCAGACGTCTTAAATGTCAATTCAAAACAATATCACATATATAAATGTCGTTTCAGAAACGGTAATAGTTAGTACTTAATATTAAAACATACCATATTATAAGTGAGATGGAAGGCGGAGTTAATAGGGTCTGCTTTCCCTTGTACGGTAGTTTTAACGACCGCTGGCGTGATCTTCTGGTCTATCATGAGGATAACGATACCCTTGTCATCCAACCCTCGCCGTCCCGCGCGACCTGACATCTGAATATATTCTCCTGAAGTTATCTGGAAATCAACAGAACATACTATTAGTACGTAAAAACAGATTTTAAGAAACAATTTATTTTTAAAACAAAAACCTACGTATCCCTTGGGAACCTGACATTTTTCGGGAATGAAACGTATCCTATGTGTTACTCTAGTTTTTGTAAGTATGTGCAGAAAATCATTAAAATATGTTGAATTATTGCAAAATATTGAGTGTACATGAAAAATTAAATTTATGTATCCCACAGGAACCATAACTATTTCTGGGATCAAATGTTCTTTGTTTGATTCTTTGCTTTGAACAGTCTCCCGAACTAGTGTACTGAATCATATATTCCCTATTATAAAGCTAAATTAATAACAGGCTATAAAATAAACGGGACATCAAAAGGCAGGGTATGGATGACAGAAAAGATATAAAACGTAATTTGCCACTGTGAGTAATACTTACAAATCTGAAATCCTTTCCGTCGTACTTCTGGCAATTAGTGAACACCACAGTCCTGGCCGGCATGTTGAGACCCATCGCAAATGTTTCCGTAGCGAATAGTGCCTGAAATCACAATTATAATTTAACATGTTGCTGACAGGTTTGAGAGTCTAATTGTAAATAATAAATATTATTTGTCTGAAAAAGATTGTATAGCATCAAAAAATCAACAAAGGAAATATATTAAGAGCCTGCCCCCATCACTGGCTGATAAAGGCTCAGATACCTTAAAAATAAAATCCGATATTTGCTCGAAAGTTGCTCCATTTACAACAAGTGGCAGCCTGTGGTTCATAGAGTGAGTAATAGAGTGACTAAACAATACAATTATTATTCAAAATCTAAGTTTTAGCTGACCTATGTTAGATTTTAAATTTAACTTTAAAATTCAATACAAATAAAAATAAATTTAATAAAATTTATTCAATACTAGTTTTCGCCCGCGACTCCGTCCGCGTGGAATTAAAAAAAAACAAAAGTGAGTAGCCTATGTGTTCTTCCAGACTATCCTCTACATCTATACCAAATTTCATCGCAATCCGTTCAGCCGTTTAGGCTACAAACTCTAACAAACATCCATCCATCCATCCATCCATCCATCCATCCATCCATCCATCCATCCATCCATCTATCCATCTATCCATCCATCCATCTAAACTTTCGCATTTATAATATTAGTATGATTTTGTGTTTTGGAAATTTTGGTGGTTGTCTAAAGTACCAGCTATATGTGTTATGGGTAGGGAACAAACGTCACCGACTGTACCTTAATGAGTCCCAAGCTGAAGAGTATCTCGATGGTCTCCTTGAGTATGGGCAGCAGGCCGCCGTGGTGGATGCCGATGCCACGGCGCAGCAGCGGCACCACGTGTTCCACCTGCGGCAGCTTGCGGTCCTCCTCCGACAGGATGTCCATCGCGTTGCTGAACACCTCGTCCACCAACTTCTTCTCTTCAACTTTCATTGTACAATTGTTAATTTAACAACATATTTGACATATACCAAAAAATAAATGTGTTCTTTGTATATAAACTTTAAATTATTTGCTATTTGTTAAAAAACCGGCAACTACTGAAACGACATTTAAATTTTGTCTTAAACTCCAAATTGCATTGAAATGTTGACGTTTGTGAGATTGTAAGTGGCACTTACAATCCAATAGTCAAAACACTAAAGTGTTTAATATTCGATACAATATTTGTACTAAATTGAAATATCTGAGAAATGTGGACTTAATTGTTGATGAAAAATAGGAACTTTAAATACATTTGTAAAGAGTATATAAGATCGAAATTTAATCTGATTTTTTATTGATTCACTGCTTGAAATATATAAAACAGTTCTTACTCACTGGT
Organism: Papilio polytes; assembly: GCF_000836215.1. Lineage (NCBI taxonomy): Eukaryota > Metazoa > Arthropoda > Insecta > Lepidoptera > Papilionidae > Papilio > Papilio polytes. Next base: position 3,440,011 of record NW_013525069.1, on the reverse strand, counting down.
ATTAAAGTCCAATTTTGCCATCAACATTGCATATGCTTCACAATCTTTCTTGCTGAAACTAAATATGATGACAGGTGCGAAGTTTCTTTCCATGACCATTTTGACAATATTGAATATGTTGGACTTGTTGTTGGCGCGCACGAGGCCGCCGCGCCGGCCGCGCTGCTCGCCCTTGCCAGCCTCACCCGCGTTACTGAGTACCGCCATCGCGGTGTTGAAGTTATCTTCTTTGAACTGACCCTGTTGATTGACATTGTTCAAACATTGAGACTAAATTTAAAGGATAACGATTGAAGATATTAAGACCATAAAAATTTTGACTCTTGTATTGTTGACTGTGTTACGGAGAGAAGTTGAATTTACGAGAAGTTTGTTTCAAAATTTATTTGTTAGTGAAACTATATACTTGTTTGTATATATTTCCAAGTTTTAGACATTAATCTATGATACATAAGCATATATTTTAATTAATATTTTTTTCATAGTATGTGTGTGTGTATATATATTTTAACATCAATGATATTATCACTCTCTTTTCTATAAAACTCTTCATACCTTTATCAAAATAATTACCTTCTCATCAACAACCAGATGTATACCATCACCGCCAGCAGGGAATATGTAATGCTGTAGCGGTGTAGGTCTGTACTCGGTGTACACCACATGGCAGGGCTGCGAGTGCAACCTGCACACCCACTCCGCAAACTGACGCGCGTTGGGGATAGTGGCAGACAGGAACACGTAATGAACATTATCTGGCAAGAGGATCAATGTCTCTGAAAGAAAAAAAAAACATACACCATCTAAAACATATAAAAAAAATTTAAGTAATAAATTTATCTATGAATATCTCAGTAGTGACATTTCTTTAGTCTTTTCTTAATATGAGTTGATAAGGCAAAGGGCTACCATAATTTGCAAAAATAGTAAGGCCATACATCTATAAAAGACATAAATAAAAAATAAGTTACCTTCCCATACTACCCCCCTTTCCTTATCTCTCATGTAATGAATTTCATCAAACACAACCCATCCAACTTCTCTCATAATTTCGGATCCTCTATACAGCATGTTTCTTAAAATCTGAAATGCAAAAATTAAAAATTTTTATTTTGCAAAAAAATATTTTTACTAAACTTAAAAGCTTATAAAATCTAATTCATTGGAACACTACTATTACATCCAAATAATTCTATATCATTGACATAATAGAAAAATAGACAGCAAAGTCATATAAACAAAAAATTTTAATAATTACCTCTGTGGTCATAATGAGACATGAAGCAGATGAATTGATTGTAACATCACCAGTGATTAACCCCACATCCTGAAACTCTTCGGAAAACTCCCTGTATTTTTGATTTGACAATGCCTTGATTGGAGTTGTATAGATCACCCTTTGTTTACTCTTCAATGAAAGAGCTATTGCATATCTATTAGAAACAAAACAAGAGTATCAAAAAACTTAAATATACTACACTAGTGATAAAGTATTACAAAAACAATTTTGTTATTAAGGCTATGTGAATTTACTGCATATTGGAAAAACTAATTCTTAAATGATTTTTAGACCTGCCTTTTATTATTATTTAAAAAAGAACACATTGTAGGACTTACTCAGCCACAACAGTTTTCCCCGCAGAAGTGTGTGCCGATACTAAAACAGATTGCAAGTTGTCTATGCACAATAAAGCTTCTTTTTGAAAGGGATCAAGTATAAAACTGTACTGTTTAGCAGGTTCTGCTGAAATTGGCGCCAGTGGGACATACTCTTGGCCTGGGGGCACAGCCACTTCATGTGTACATCCATCACTTGTTTCCAAGGTATGTATAACAATACGAGATTTTAAAACATCTAAGCTGAAAAATTAAAAGTTCTGTAATGAAAATTTCTTCAAGTCACAACTATTTATTTTTTTACTTTTCTTAAATTAAAGTTCACAGTGTAGATTCAGCCAATTATTCTCCTCAACTTCAGTATTGATGTGGCATAAAAGAGCAAATAATCTAAACTTAATATAAATTGGAAAGGCCCATTGTTATATTCGGTAAATGAAAAAGAACTCATTACTCTAAGTCAGCAAGGAGATCTGCCTCGTCTTCTTCTTCATCGTGTTTTGGTCGTTTTGTCTCTGCAGTATCTGCGTACTCAACTTGCTCGTGCGGTCGCTTAATGCTTGGATTTTTTGCCTTTTTAGGTTCAGATCTAAAATAAGATAACATTCAATTAAAAATAACAAAATTAAGTAAACAACTAATAGGTTATAGGGCTACTAACAAGACGCCTTTTGGAAGTTCATCTTCAATTGTTTCGTCTTCAGCACTATCTTCGAAACAATCAAATAAATCTTGAACATTCTCCATATTTTTAATGTTTATTACGATATTCTACAAAAGTACAAAAGCGTGTTTGCATTGCACTTGCATGTTTAATTTTTTTAGAATTTCATAAAACATCTTACACCTTTACATCTGAACTACTCTATGGCGCGAAAGTTGACAGTTAATTTTGACATAACTGTGAATATCAAACATATTGATTATTTCCTAAGCCTTTCGCTTTAATTTTAGCTTAGTTCTTAGTTTTAGAAAAACGGACAAACTGGAGTAGTTACACAAAACTTGTGAATAATTAAGTTAAAAAGGTCAACTAACATTTTTCTACATAACTAATCTGTGGATTTTATTGATTTTGACATTTGACATTTAAAATGTCAATAAAGAAACGAAGAGAAAAGTCAAAGTGAGATAGAATCAACATTAATATAATTCTAAACTTTATATTCGAATACTTGCGAGTCATGGTTTTACATGATTTGTTTTTACCAATTTTACTGCATTAAAGTTTCATCTTGCGCACAGAAACAGCTGTAGTTGAAGTTACTTGAAGTCAAGTATTGATATGAAATTTTAATGTTTGCCGGTTTGTAGAATTCAATAACAAAATGCCAAATACTTTGCCTGTTGTTACAATACAATGCGACTGGATAGATATTCTGAGGTAAGAATTTTTATTAAATGTTGTTAAGATGTAATAACTTTTATCTGATTGCCCGCGGCACAGTCCGGCGTATGCCAAATTTCAGCGAAATTCGTTTAGCCTTTTTGAAATATTTCGCCAGACATTTCAAACATCCACATAAAAATTCGCATTTATATTAGTAAGATAAAATTGTAACTGTCATGTCATTGTAAGTGAAGGTTTCCACTGCGAAAACAAATACAAAACATATTGTTATCTCACTCACTCTTAAAACACAGATTCAATTTAATTTCTTACTTTTCTTTACAGGCTTATGAAAGGTGAATTTTGGATATCATCAAAATGTAAAGATCAAACCAGCATCCATGACACAATAAAAACTTTAGTTAATCAAGCTGATGGAAAATTACAAATAAAATGTCCAGATAGTTATCAATATGTCTCTCATAGTAATTTGAGTCTTGTTTTAAAGCATTTAGGTTCAGGCTTAAAGGTGGCATTTGTTGCTCCAACCAAAACACATACTGTACATAAAAAAGCCTTGTTATCAATTAGCTCTGGTGAAAATGCTTTAGCAGTTTCATCTTGTGAGGAAGATAAACTGATCGTTTGGGATACTAGAACTGGTAAATTACTACTTTGTATGTTTAATAAATAATCTCTTTTAAGCAAAATACTAACTCTATTTTTTCTTGTATTTCAGATGAGATCCTTTTAGATTTAAAAGGTCATGGTGGACCAGTGTATAAATGCAGATTATTTCCATCAAATGTGGTTTTGATATCAGCCGGAGCTGATGGTTCTTGCAGGATTTGGTCTGCAGAGAGTGGGATAAATCCAGTCACATTGATTGGTCATAAAATGTCCATATCAGATTTAGCTATTATTGATAAAGGCAGAAATGTCCTAAGTGTTAGCAAGTAAGATATGTTTAAATTCAAACAAAGAACATGTTAAACTTATAGTAATCTAGCTGTCACTCATGAATTCTTCTGTGTGAAATTAAAAAAAAATAATAAAAAATGTAGCTCATGTGCCTTACCTATAATGTAGCTAGTTAATGATACAAGAATTTTAAAATCAGCTCAGTAGTGTTTGAGTTATTACAAATACATACAAAAATGCAAATATTTGCTCTTTATAAGATTAGTATAGATAATGACTTTAAACATTTCAAATGTAGACAATAGTGTCACAGTATGTACAATTTTGTTATTTGTTGGGCACTTTAGATACATAACTATTAATAGTGCATGTTTTTTAGAGATGGCACAGCAAAGTTATGGGATGTAGGTCAGTCTAGATGTATTGACAATATTCTGGAAGGGCATGGACCTATCAATTGCTGTGCTATAACCACCTCTGTTGATGAAGTTACCATAGACAATGATAGAGAGGTAATTCTTATTAATATTATAAATGTAAAAGTTTAGATGGATGGATGTTTGTTAGAATTTGTAGCCTAAACAGCTGAACAGATCTTGTTTATGTGTTAATTACAACTTATTTAAGAAATACTATAAAACAATTAATATAATCTTGTTTATCTTGTCTTTTTTAGATTGGTACTGGCAACAAATTGCTAGTTGCTGGTTATGAAAGTGGGTTAATTATCTGTGCCCATGTTGGCAAGAGAACAGAATTATACAAAGTTCAACTGGATTCTTCTGTAAATGCTTGTATAATTATTGATCAAGTTATTATTGCTGGCTGTAGCAATGGAAAGGTATGTTCTGCTTAAAAAGTTTGCCAGCTTTTTCATAATAATCTGTTACATTATAAAAAAAATCACGCCTCTTTTTTGTAAAATAATTGTATATGCAATAATTGATTAATTAATTTTCAGATTGTTTTTACACATCTTCAAGATGGTTCTATAATAAAAGAATTACATGAATCTAATAATCCGATCTTAAGTCTGACAACACTGGTCAATAATATGTTTATAGTGGGTCGCCAGGATGGGACATGTACAGTGTTCTCTATGAATGAATCCCACATTGCTATACGAGTTCAACTTACTGGATCTGACTGTGATGGAATAAGAGACATAGCATTTAACGGTAAATGGATTCTGGCAGCTTGTAGAGATGGCAACATCAGGAAGTATGACTTCAACCAAATAACTGTTCACTATAAGTGATATTTAAAATAAGAACTACCCTCAAATCCCTATTCAATAAGAATTAATGAACAAGTTTCTTGTATTAATAAAATATGAATACCATAATAAATTCTTATTTGTTTATTATTTTTTTGTTTGACAATTATTACAGCAGTCACACACTTGATGTTTTGTTGCACCATTCTAAAACAAATAATGTTAATTCAAAATCGGACAGAGAATTATAAACATTTAGAACTGCCACTAAAATTAGAGCCACAAAATATCACTAAATAAGATCATCTTTTATCTTGGATCAAATTACATAGTTAAGAACTGCTAATCTTATGGCCCTAGACTTGGGATATAAAGATAATGAGTAACCCTTTATCATAGATTAAACAATTTCTAACCTTAATATCATGATAATACTTTTTATAACTTTTTAATCCATCCAGATTACGCTGTTTCATATCCCTCCATAAAATTGTGTCTTGTTTGATATTTCTGTGCAACATTTTCCATTTCATTCTATTCTTTTCGATTGATTTTAAACTATTGTAACTTCCTAAATGTATAAATAATACGAGTTATGTAATATTGTAATAAACTAATTCAAATTTTAATAACAATAAACATTTTACATGTTACATATTTACCTCTTTGCTTGAGATATGTAATACATTTGCATGTAGAATTAATCCAAGAGCTCCATGTTTCTAAATTTTCGATAACATTTTCTAAACCTTTGCACCATTTTAAAATTTCGTATGCATCTATTTTTAGTATACCTACAAATATCACATTGATATAACAGTTAAATTTAAATGTAGCGGTATTCAATATTTCTCCTATTATAAAAAAATTGCCTAAAACATACATGACCGCTAGATTTTGTTGTTCAGTGGTTACGTATTTGGTTTTACATTCTAGTCTCCTGAGACGCTTAGTGGAAAAAGGTCTAAGAGAGGAAATATTCTTAAAATGCATACCATTCTGGTTTAATTTTGTTTTTTGTTCCGACGAGAAGAATTTTTCACATGAGTACGCGTCTGGTCTTTGTTCTGTAAATGTAAGGGTTGCATTAAATATATTACCTTTTGAAATTACTCGTTCGTTTACGGTTTGTTTTGTTATATTTTGATTACATAATAGTAAGCTATTACGATATAAGCGACATAATATGTCAGGGATTAAAATATCTGTTTTCTTTTACTTACCGTTTTTAAGACCATCGCCTCTGTCTTCCTTTGAAATTACGTCAAAAGGTTCAGTAATTAATTCCGCTTTTTTAACACTATCTTCAGGTTTCAATTGTTTAATACCAGTTTTATTTTCATTAATTTTGTTCTTCGCAATATTTCTTTTGTCGGAAACTTTTTTTCTCTCCGTTTTATTCGGTGTATTATCCTTCTTCAACAACCTATTATCTTTTCTTGGTTTTTCTTTGTCTTTGATTGTCTTAACAATTATCTTTTCAGGTTTTTTATCAACATTTACAGGTTTATTAGGGATTTTCCCCTTTTGGTCTTTCAATTTATTTTTATCAATGACTCGTGGTTTCATATCATATTTCGTTTCGCTAACTTTTCTTTCTTTTTTAATTTGTTTCTTCTCTTCAAATACTTTACGCTGTGGTTTATCATTTTTCTTTTTTTCTTCTGTTCCTACTATCTTACTTTCATTCTGAAATTGTGCAAGTAACATATCGTTGATATTGCTGTTACCCATTGACATCGAAGTAAGTTGTACATTTATTAGCATTTCTGAATTTTGTGAGGATACATAGCTACTTTCAGACGATATCCGTTTTTCATCTAATTCAAAAATTTTACCTAACGATGTAACTGATTTATTTACACTTGCAGTTACCTTAACTATAGGTAGGGCAATGTTTTGTGGCCACGATTCATCAGCATTTGCTGAAAGTGGTAAAAGAACATTTAAATTATGTTTTAAATGTAATATTTAGTTGTAACAAATACACTTACATAGTAAATTTTCATTTGGTGGAGCGAAGTCGATGTTAAAGTTTAAGTAATCACTTGACGGTTTTTGTAGTATCAACTGCTGGCTACTGTGAATAAGTAAGATATATTTAAAAACTATTTTTGTACAACAAAAAATTAATTACATTAACGTTCTACGAAAGAGAAATCACGATAGGATAACTTCCACGAAATCAAATGAAGTGTATTCTGTAAAACGAGAAAAGTATGTTAGTTAAATAACCAAATGAATACCTTAATTCTGATAATAATTTTTTGTTCACACCAATGTCTGAAAAAGATAATGTATTTAAGAAAATAATAATTAAACACCTTTTTATTCCTTCTACTTAGCTTCTAAAGCATCCTGAATAAAAAAAATCTTGACGATGATATTTAAACTTTATTACCCATATCAATAGCTGAAAATTTTACTTTTTTGTTTTCTTCGTTTGTTTCTCTTTCATCAAGCGTAGATTCGAGGGCAAAGTTTTCTAAAATTGTTAGTAGAAGATCTTGAACGATTAGCTCTCCTTCATTGATTTTATCTGATAAACTTAAATCTCCGTTTTCCTCGTATTCCTCGTCTTCGATTTGGGTAAAGTCCTGTCGTTCCTGTTTACTTTCGTTATCATTTACTACTGCTTCATTTTGTAAGTCCTCTTTTTCGTTATTCAATTGATTTTCAATTCCTAGAGATTCTTGCTTAGCGACCTCTGTATCATTTGGTTTCGTATAATTATCATCTAATATACTTGGCTCAGAACCAAAAACACCAGTATTTAATAAATCATTAATTATTTGTTTAATTATGCCTTCGTTTTTAATTAATTCATTCTGTAATTCATTAATTTTTGGGTCGTCTCCTTTATCGACGTCGTTTTCAATTGTTTCATGGTCTAATTCATTAATTATTCGGTCATCTCCTTTGTCTTCCATATCTACATCGGATATTTCTGATTGTTCAGTTATATTTAAGTCTTCGTCTCCATTGACATTATTTTCTTGTGATCCAGAATCTTCAGTAACTTGCAGTTTATTGTTAGTATTTTCTTCAAGTTGTGAAATCGTTTCTATCGCTTCTTCATCAGCGATGTATGTTTCATTTTTAAACGTACTGTCAGCAATTAAGTTATCTATAATTTGATCTACTAGCTTATTTAGTTCTCCTCTAACGTTATCTAAAACATGATCACTGTCACTACGAATACTAAGCAGGTCTACCGATTGCTCATCATTTGCGATTTCCCCAGATAGTAAATAATCATGGTTTTCTAGAATTTGCTGTTCTGCGTCTTCTAATACATTAGTGTAGATATCAACAATTAACTCGTTAATATTTATTTCTGTTGTATTATTACTGAGTTCTTCGGTACTTTTATTCTTTGATAAATGTGATGATAAGTCATCTTCGGATATTTTTTCCTCAGGCTCAACTATAGGCGGCACACATGTGATCTGAAATTGAATAATGTATAAATGTTGGAAAATATCTGCTAATGATATCAGTGTTACCAAAGTGATCTAAATAATAATTAAAAATCACCAGAACTTCGTCCACTAAGTCGTCAATTAAATCTAATACAGGTCCTTCCTCTTCCTCTAGGTCTGAAAAAATACATTTTTTCCTCATTGATTTAATCGTAGTAATAAATCTTTTTTTTTTAATTATTGTACATTAAATTCGCCCGCGACTCCTCCTCGTGAAATAAAAAAAAAACAAAAGCATGTAGCCCATTGGTCTATCTATATCTATGCCAAATTTTATCGAGATCCATTCAGCCGTTTAAGCTACAAACTAATAAACGTCCATTCATTTAAACTTTCGCAATTATAATATTAGTAAGAGTAAGATTAAATATGAATGAAATTAAGATTTTTTTAAAACTTTATTACCTAAAAGATTTTCTTCTAATAATTTGCACTCGGATTCATCCAATACTGTATCAATCCACACTGTAACCTGTCGATTAAATTATTTTGCTGCATTATTATGACTTTAACTATGTATATTTTCATTATGATATATGGCACACACATTTTAACATGTGTTATGTTTCTCAGATATGTACGACCTCCAGACCTTTAAAGCTGTGTAAATAATGTTTAAACGAATACCCATAGAGACAAGAGTTGCCTGTGAGTTTAAGACCGCGTAATAGTAAAAGTTTTAAAATTATTTTGATTCATTTTGAAATAACTTACTTGTCGCGAAATTTCCTCTAATATTACTTTATTTCTGATCGCTTTTTGATGTGATTTCATTTTACTTCGTAATATCGCGTCCAATTCTTCTTTAACGACGTTATTGATTTTAGCTAACCTGGGTCAAAACAGTTATTTGCAGATACTGTTATAAATGAATAAAAATTTATCAATCAAAATATGTTTTCTATGCAGTATAGGTTTAAGTTTTTTATTTGTTTTTAAAATGTAACTGCTAACAAACCTTCAACTTCTGCGTCGTTGTTTTATTAAAAATATGTGTAATTAAGGTAAATGGATTACCTATAATTAAGCGATAAATTCATTGGCTGTCTCAATTTCAGAGCTATTTTGTATCCAAAGATTGCGCAAAACATCTTTAGTTCTTTCATACGATTGTTTTCGGCAACTGAGTGCGACTTTTTAATTCTATTAACAAATATGTGTATCAATTGCTTTGGTATTACAACAGTTAGAATTATCTGATAAGTTTATCTATTTAGATATTAAGTAAGTATTCTTGAGCAAACGTGATGGAAAACTATCCAATAATCCTTAGGAGAGCAAAAGCAAAACGGAGACACCAATCTGATCAATAACCATTCTGGTAGTAATCTTTACAAGTTGGAGAATATGGATCGGATCTCTCTAATGAAAGAAGAAATCTCAGTTCAACTAACGAAACGCTCTTAATATAGTGAAAAGAACTTGCCTGTTTCGTGGCTTTCTTTTTCTACTTTCAAAACAATTCACAGCATCAGCAATTAGTACTATTGGTTTTTGATCCATCACTCTTTGTTTAAGACGCTCTACCTAAAGAATTAACAGAAAATACCGTTCAAACATTTAGAAAGAAAATGTATGCCTACAAATAGTATGCAAGAACAACATTCGTAAATTGGTTCAATTAAGTTACGTCGTTGTGATAATGAAACTTGTGAACAAAAATTAATATCCTGGATTAAACCATGTAATGAGCTTGGTTTTATCACAATTACTCATTCTGTGCTGATAATATAGAAGCCTTTCGCTTCCTTTATTATCAAAAACCGATATAGCTTATGTTTTAAAGAAAAATCGTTTTACCTAAGGAAAATGCATGAAAACGCTTATTTTTCATACATAGTACTATAAAATCCATAATTTTCAAACTAATAGGACATAATTTCTTGATTTTAGAATGAATTTAGTACCGTACTGACCATAAAATTAGGAATAACTGTGGCATTAGTTCGCCAAGTATCAATACACTGCCGTTTAGTAGGTACAGCTAACTCCGCGATCCTCATTGGACATCTTTTTGGAGACTTTCTCCTTTTGGTCTTCCTGGTTTTGATACATACAGGCTTTCTGTAATCAAGCACTACACTAGTTACGTTTTTTCGGTCAAGACCAGCGAGGTAGCTAGGATTTTTACTAATTTCATTGAAGAAATTTTACCTAAGAACTTGATGTATTTGATTCGACTTTGATGTTGATGGCTCATCGTAATTGTAATTAAAGGTATCGTATAGATCTTTATCATTTTTCTGTTTGAGTTTTTGCTGGCGAAGGATCGCGCCTTTAGATATTTCTTTAAGTACTGTTACATCACTCCACTGATCTATAAAATTTAACTCACTGCTGGCACTATTGTTAAGCGAATCTTCGTTATTCATTGCCAAAAAATGTTTTAAAGTGAATACAAGAAATTTTCATTTTATAGGGGACAATTCAAAATCTATGTGCCCGTGAAATATACTTTTTGTGTACATATAACAAAAACAAGGGGTTTTAACGCGGAAGAAGTTATAGCTTTAATTGTGACGAAACAATCGACTGTATTACTGATTATTGGATACACAATTATTATTAACATTAGGATAATCCTAGTTCAGAACTATCAGTGGATTACCAAAAATGGTGACCTCAAGTTAATCTGAAACTACAATAGATTATGTTAAACAAGATTTTTTTAGAGTTTTACTAACAAATACAATAAAGTAGTCTTGTAAGTATTTTAATAAATCGCTATCCATTAACTCTAATATTTGTTGGCTCTACGGACAAAATTCCACTACCGTTAAGATTGTCTGCAATTTAAAAATTGAAACGTCAGTGGTCTGGCAAGTTCTTGACAGAAACAGATGATTTTGTTGTTTGTTAAGTTGTCAATGTCACTTATCTTTATCTCTCTGACAACTGTCAATTCAGTTTGCAACAAATTCGCGTGCAGTCGACCCGAATACCAATAAGATTTAAAACTTGCGTATTTTTTATTTCTATTCTTAATTTTTGTATGAAAAATACTTTGTAATGCATTAAATAAAATATTTCAAGTTAGTGTTTTCTACGCGAGCCTCGATCGTTGTTGTATTTTAGTTAGTGTTTACAAATTTCTTTCTTTTTCGGTGTAAACAAAGAAACAGGAATTGTAAAAATGTGGTCGCATTTAGAACGAGGAAGTTCACCTGTAGATTGGTGCGAATCCAATTATTCTATTTCTCCAGTTATAGCAGAATTTTTTAACACTGTAAGTATTGTTTTGATTGGGTTTTGTAATTCGAAAAATAATTTAATATGATGTACTTTCCTTCAAAAGGAATAAAAATTAGTAGTTGTTTTTTCATACTTAATATATGTTTATTTACAGGTAACAAACGTAATTTTCTTCTTGTTTCCGCCTGTATTAATCCATCTTTTTCAAGAATATTCTAAATTCGTCAACCCTGCAATTAATGTGTTGTGGGTCCTGTTGATGGTTGTTGGCTTAAGTTCAGCTTATTTTCATGCTACTCTCAGCTTAGTTGGTAAGTGATATCTGAACTTCAATTTTAATTAAATGTACAAGAATGCAATGGCTTTTGTTAGTGTAAATTATTGAAATGTCAAATAAAATTCGCCATACTTAAATAATTTATTTCAAGGTAATAATTAAAAATTTTCTCTGTTTAATATGTGTAAAAAGTTGCAGTATATGAGGCCTTACTGGCTAAATTGCTATTTTTAGCATTTTTAAATACATTTTAGTCTAGTAAAATAATTTGATTTACAGTATTATTTTTTTAATTCTTTCAATTTAAATGATAAATATTTTTAGGCCAGTTACTGGATGAGCTAGCTATTCTGTGGGTTTTCATGGCTGCTTTTGCAATGTTCTTCCCCAAGCGGTATTTTCCAAAATTTTTGGGTGGAAACAGGTATGTATATTGCTATTTATATTCTAAGACATTGTATTGCATAATCCTACTAAAGCTTCAATTGTCTATTTTAATTTTGTAAAAAAAAGTTGTTTTCATAGAACTCATTTTATTTGTTTAAATTATGTAGATACGGTTAACATTTTCTATTTTACTTTATTTTTACTAACTAATTAGAAAAATTATGACAATACAAGAGTAGATTCTATCTTTTCATTCTTCTTCCCACTTCTACCAGTTTAGGGGGTACTAGCGCCCTGGGCGATATTTCTACCGCGCCCCCTTTGTTAGCGCCCTGGGCATTATCTAACTCCATCCATAACACGCACTTTGATTCTGTCTGTGTTATTCAATACTTTTAGTAACAGTACTTAAGTCCTGTTTGCGAAAGAAAACCGAGGCCCAATTTGAAAGCCGAAAATGTCTAGTGAATGACTTCTCAATTGGATGATTGTACAACTTTTATATGTTAAATTTGTTGATTGATTCATTGTCAAGGTGTGGGAGTCTAGGCAATCCTACAGATCATGTAATCTATGAAAAGATTATACTAGTTCTATCGCAGTCTTTTACGTGTATATTTGTTCCTTGGTAAATACATCGTGAAAGATGTATACAACATTTGGAAGTCAGTGGTAGAGCCCGCTTTAACATATTCGCACGAATGGGTCGTCTCGCCTGGTGCAATACCACCACCACACAGAAGACAGGCGTGAAGTGGGAGAAAATTCACGTTTCGTCTGATGAATGTGGTGCAAGAGGTCCAACTTTAGTCTCTTTTCCTTCCGCTTTAGGGAACGGGGATTTGACGGTTGAGAAGACGTATAGGAAGGAGAAACATCCTCTTTATGTGCGTGTCCTCCTCTGTCGATTAAGGGTAGGCAACGCTTCCGCTGTTGTGAATTTCTATGGGCAAAAGTCGCTTTGCCATTTGGCAGATTCAGATGGACGCTTGCTCGTTTGTCACCTTATGATATAAAAAAGTCAGAATAGCGTATTTTAGTCCATGTCTTGACTTATGTTATCAGTTGATTGTAATACCAGTAATTAAATCGCGTAATTAACTATCATCTTCTAGCGTGTACCTTTCGCTGTTTGGCTGAAGTCGTTGATTAAAAACTTAGATTGTGGCCAGTTGCGTATTACGAGTTTCTTTGCCTAATCTAAAAAAAAAACGAAGCGTTATAATAAATGTTGTAAACGCAAGTTCTTTATACTTTTATGCATTACCTATGAATTGTTGTAAAAATAGGCAAATCAGTTATTTATCGTTCAATCTAATCGATTACGTTCGTTCATAAGTGTATTTAATAATATTATTCAGAACATTGTAGTTGCCACGGCTTTAGTGTGACAAATTATGTTTTTATAGCACACGGCATATTAAACAGGGCCACTTTGATTCTAATAATCCATACATGAATATAGTTTTATAAACTTAGTGTATTGTGACTCAAGCCTCAAGGCTATGCGGGAAGTTATAGTACTACAACTCAAGTGAAGTCGTGTGAAAACAAATGCTCCCATAATCGCTTTCCGCTCTTCATTTAATTGATAACATTTTTTCCGTTTTGATTCCAAATTTGTTTTAAATACGTTCAAATCATTACTGATTATACGAGTAGCGGCTTCCTATTAGTTAAAGAAAGAAAAATAATATAATGCAATGATAATAAAATATACAAAATTGCTTTTAAAAAGATTTGAATGCTTTTATGGATAATGCGTAACATTTATTAAGTGAAGTTTCATCGTCGAAATATATGTATAAACACATATTGCCATCTCTTTCATTTGTCTTAGAAAGGACAGAGATAAACAATGTGTTTGACAGTGGTGGAAATTCACGCTACATACTACGCACTTTCCTTGAAGGGAGTGCATTGCGTTGTATCAACATCTATTTCTGTCGCGAAATGTTGCGTAAACATGATTGCGATTTAAAAAAAAAAGTCCGTCGTAGTTGTTTCATCACCGTAACGAAACACTTCGTATTTAATACGTCAAATGTGTCGCTACTGTGTTCGCTTTATTAAACTAAATTCAGGTACAACTTGACCACAATAATATGATATAAACCGAGAACGAGTAGTCAGCTTGTACAGTTAACACGTTAAAAATATTGAGTTATGTAGCTTCTCTCAAAGCCACATTTTCACATTATATGTACGAGTAAACACATGAAAATCGAACGTATTGAAAACAAATCGCTTAAAAACATATGCATGTATATAGCGCGAACACGCTCGTAATATTATTTTTATAGTTATTATTTACATTCGATAAAGATAACTAACTGCATTGGTGTTCAGCTAGTTAAAGTTATTTTATTTCACGGCAATAGATGCTTCGTCAATTAGTCCACGTTAACCTTCACGGTTCTTTTTGAATCGATAACATTGCACGCTATGAATACATTTATAGCTTACGTATGCTATTTGAACGTTACTGGTAATTCGTTAATTACGTTATGAATACAACTGTTTAGCAGTGTTCAGCAATTCATAATTGTTTACGGAAATAAACAGAAGTAGAAAACGTTTTATCGTCTCCCTCATTTTTATTGAATAAGAAAGAGATACTAACATGTTTAGCACCAAGGACGGATCCAGCTTTGGCGCCAGTCGTGGTCAAGTCAAGCGCTTGACAAAATATGTAAATATACTTTGTTAAGCTCTTAACCAATCAGCTCAGGGGAGTCATGACCCCCATGAACTCCCCCTACTGGATCTGCCGTTGTTTTGCATACGAGTGTAGCCGAAATCCACTGTTGTAGCCTCGATTGGCTTTTTCTTTTTGCATATGTTGTACCATACCCCTTTCAAGACCTCAAGATTGTTTATTCCAAAATTTTATTTTTTAACTCCTTAGAATGTGCAAGTATACTTGTTTACGCATCTTTAATTATTTTAAGTTGACAAAAAATTGATATACGTTTGAAATGGTACAGCGATTCAACTCAACGTAACAAAAACTTGAAAATCAAGTCTCGGTGAGAATGTAACACTGTTTTAACAATAAAATAACAACTTTTGTAATATGCGTCATCAGTATGTAATATGAACACTGAATATAAATGTAAAGTAAGAAAATGAACAGTAATACAAGTTGTTTAATGCAACTGATCTTTGCCTTCGACATTTTATATTGCTTAGAACAATCGAAATTACTTTAATTTGAATGACTTTTTCACATAATTAAAGAAAAAAAGGTAGAATAATTCCCAGTTATAGTTTTACAGAGGATTGTGATAATAATTACAAAGATTCTATATAACTTATAGATAACTAGCTTTCGCCCGCGACTCCGTTCGCGTGGAAGTAGAATAAACAAAAGTGAGTAGCCTATTTGTTCTTCCAGACTATCCTCTACGTCTATGCCAAATTTCATCTAGATCCGTTCAGCTGTTTAGGCTACAAACTCTAACAAACATCCATCCATCTATCCATGTAAACTTTTACATTTATAATATTAGTAAGATTTTTTTTGTATAAATGCGTCAACCCTATTCAGTTTGCATGTCTGTGCCCCTATATCAAGCACGTCATCTAAGCGTACTTGAATTCTAAATCACCCTTGCCCCGGTGCATCGAGTGCTCGTGTACCGATTATATTGTCATTTTACGCCGTTACTAATTTGATAAGAATTACCAACATTTATTGTTAATGCACGATTTGCTAGATTTACACCATTTCGGTTCAACTGCGTATGTTCTAGGCGTAGTGTTTTGTTTATCGAGAACGTTTGACGTCACACATATCCGAGAAAAACATAACACATTTTTGGATTTTCATATATGTTTTGTGTGTGTGTGATTTAAATTAATTATATCTTAATGTAATTTTCATGTATTTTAACAAAAACTACACTGAACGTATAGTTTTTAATGTAATAAACATTTTTAATTCGGGGATTTTCCTACGCATATCATATGATTATCATTTTAATAATTGACCGATTAAACTTTGTTTGTAAATGTATTATCGATGACATACTTTGAAAACGTATTATCCTTTGTTATGTTATCTAAACTTCCTAAGTACGCATAAAAATTATTACCTTACATTATCTATTTTTATATACTTTGTTGTATACGTTTGCCCATATGGGCTTTGTTGTGCACGCTTGTCCATATTCCCATATGAGCAAGCGCGCCCAACCAAACTCAATGAACAAAGCACAGACTATTTAACAAAACTATTTAACTACGGCTTTGACGCCAAAAATCAAACAAATAAATGGGACCCAACTGTAACACTATCTTTCGGATAAAAAAGGAATTATCAAAATTGGTCCACCATCGGCGAAGTTATGCCGTAACACATATAAAAAAATTAAAACATACAAACGAATTGAGTACCTAATAATAATGATCAACATGAAAAATTAAATTTTGTAGTATTAGATCTTGTCAGTCGTCTAGCAATTTTGCCATTAATTTATTAAAGTAATTGCTAAAAGTGGCTTTTATATTGATTGATCAGATTGACTTAGATGGCGTGGCAGTGCCCCGTTAATTCGAACACAACTTAACCCTTATATGCATGATGATGCATTTATACATCAGTCTTCTTTCCACACCTTATAGATTATTTAAAAAAAGAATTGTCTTTATTCTTCCCTTGATCTATGTTAAATTTACTACCCGTTTCGATTTAGGTTATTTTCAAAAGAAAAAATCACGCATAAGGGTTAACCGGCCTCTTAATATATTTCCAGGAGGTTGCTGTCGTTTTACTGCAGCTTGTTCGCTGTGTTGTCGACTGGTTTCCTGGTGATGCACCCTGCAGCCAATGCCTTTGCCCTGATGACCCTCGTAGCGCCGGCTCTGTTCTTCTTATACAAGGAACTCAACAGGTAAGTTCAATGACTGAGAGCAATAACCCGACGGACTTTTTAATGTTCAGAATTTACCGTTACTTTGCTGTCTTTGGTATAGTTAATGAAAATGCAGAATTGTTTATATAATTGTGATTTATTATGAAGTTATTTGCATACATATGTATATAGCTTATTATCTACGTTTAGTACTGCTGCAGAAGTATATTATGCGCATTCAGTGAGAACAATACGCAGTACTGATATCATACCAAATATCACGAAGTCTATAAAATCTTGGCGCGTCGTTAACAATTATTTTTATTTACGAGAATAATGTTTTTTTACGTTTAATTATTGCACAACATTAGTTTTTATTACATGGAAAAAATATTAAATATTTTTCTTTATCTTGAGGATACATTAAAGAAGTATCGCTATATGTTGCGCTTGAAATCCTTCCAAAATATACAAAGCGTAAAAAACCTTGACTTTGTCCAGAGTCCAGTAACGAATTCTTGTATCTGGTATATTATGTAATACCGTTTTGCTCCAAGAGAATAGCGTCCTAGTTATTGGTTCATTGCATTAAAAGTTTTATTTTATTCTTTTGTCTTCATATTATTTGGTCGGAAGTATGATTTAAAGTTTTAATTCTAAGAAAATTAAAATTTATGTTTGTTTTCAGAGTAAAATGCCCTCGTGTATACAGACTAGGTCTGCGCTGCATGGCTGTTTGCTTACTGGCTATGTTCTGCTGGATCATTGACAGAATGTTCTGCGACGCGTGGCTCTCCATCGACTTCCCCTACCTGCACGGAGTCTGGCACATACTTATCTTCATAGCCAGTTATACAGCGCTAGTTCTCGGCGCGTACTTCAATGTGTCAGAAGAAAGACCCGAACAGAAACCCCAACTGAGGTATTGGCCGAGAAACGACTTCGAACTAGGTATACCTTATATTGCAATCAAACATCCTCGCAAGAAAGATAAGAATTTAACTATCTAGGTTATTTTTAGTCTGTGTGATTTATATGCACGTAATTAAGCCGGTGTTGCAATATAAAAGTGTTTTTAGCTTTTGATGTGGATCTGCTTTTTTTTTTATAAACTGCCAGTTTAGATACAAAGTTTTTTTTTCGCTTTAACACCTTGTGCAATGAGTCTGACTAATTTTTATATGAATTATTATAAATAATTAACAATCAGTTATTATTAAAAAAAAATATTGTAGTCATTTATGATTGGATACATAATTGAGTCGCGCAAACACGAAATAAGATATTGATATGTATTGTAGAAGAGAAATAATTACTTTTTAACATTTTATTAGGCGACAGTTTAAAATAAAAAGGTTTTGTAAATGGTTTTGGTTTATTTGTATTCTAGATTTTATTTATTTTGTCTTATTTTTGAAATCGGCAAAACTTGTATATTTGTTTAAATTGATCTCTTTGATTAATATTTATTAATTAAATCAAATTAAAATTTTTCAGTATTTTCTTGCAATTTTATATTAGAATTTTCCAAAGTTCATTTACGTTTATATGTAAAGTTCTAGTGCCAATCTGTGATTGTTTAGACTTAATATATTTATATTGGTATTTTGTGCAGATATGTGTGCTTTTAGTTTGTCTAAATAAGATTGATTAGTTTGATAAATGACGCACATGAAGTATCGAATAAAATTTGTATAAAGGGAAATGCCGTACTTAATAGACGGGTATCATAGTGACGAAGAAACACGCATAGCGAATAACTATGAACTATCGATATTCCGTTTATATAACATTTATCCAACATAACTAAAATTATAATTTAATTAGAGTAATGAATATAGTGTAGAGAATATAGTGATGACAATAATAATAGCGAAATCCAATTCGATTATGTAGTAACAATAAATATTTATTAACTCATTCTTTATTTTGCTTTCATAGGTCATTATTAATTTGAATAAAAAATGGGTTTATTTTAACCTATAAGTTCTATGAGAAAAAACTGAAAAGATTCATAACTTTTACACAACCTAATAAATTGTTAAATGACTTGTCGAACTAATCACCCTTATTTAGACAAAGCATAAGTATTATACATTTGAAAGAGTACTGCACTATAGTTTAATTTAATTATACATATATATTAAATTTATTAGGATTGAAAAAGAAAGGTTTAAAGCACAGAAGTATAAAGCAATACTCCTTTTTTACCAAAATTTCACTATAAAATACCGGTTAAAATGCGTTTACTATTGTTGCTTTTACCATCTTTTATTTTTATAGCCTTTGAAGAAATTATTTACTGTACAATGTAATGTGGATTTACCTGAGATATAGTATAGTTAGTGTAGTATGAGATATAAATGTTCCGTCTGACACGTTAGTATACAAATATTGTTATTTGGTGGTATACAAATATTGTCATTTGGTTGTATACAAATATTGTCATTTGGTTGTATACAAATATTGTCATTTGGTTGTATACAAATATTGCTATTAATTTGTTGTATACAAATATTGTCATTTGGTTGTATACAAATTTTGCTATAAATTTGTTGTATACAAATATTGTCATTTGGTTGCATACAATTATTGTCCTTTGGTTGTATACAAATATTGTCATTTGGTTGTATACAAATATTGTCATCTGGTTGTATACAAATATTGTCATCTGGTTGTAAACAAATATTGTCATTTGGTTGTATACAAATATTGTCATTTGGTTGTATACAAATATTGTCATTTGGTTGTATACAAATATTGTCATTTTGTTGTATACAAATATTGTCATTTTGTTGTATACAAATATTGCTATTAATTTGTTGTATACAAATATTGGTTTTGGAACAGGTGACGGTTTATATAGTTTTACAGAGATAACTAATAGTATTTGATGCTTGAAAACCATGTCTTGTTTTTTAAATTTATAAATCTGATATATTTTTATGGTATTATTTATGTAAATTAACTTTAGACATTTTTTGCATATAAAATATAACAAAGGGTAGACATTCTAATTCACTGCAGTTAAATTCATTTGACATATTTCTGTTTGTAATTTTTTGTATTTCTTGAATTTGGTTTTATTTAAGTCCATGGTTTAGGTTAAATAAGTTTAGGTTTTCAGTTTGCAACTTTGTGATACAAATATTATATAAAACAGCTGGTTGAAGGTCTTTTAGAAGGTTTATTTATGTTTAATTTGAATTGAACAATATTATGTTCCCATATATTATAATACAAATGAGTAAAATTTAGAAAAATGTTTATTGGTTTATACCAAACAATATACCAGTGATTTCGTAATAAACATTTTTTATTTGGCAAGTGTATTTATTTCTTACAAAATATATCATTTTAAAAAAGGAACAAAAATTTTCAGTCACTTAACCATAGGAAAATATGCAATTTAATATCAGTATTACAAGTATAAAAGTAAAAAATAAGAGAAGACATAAAAGGAATGCAGATCTTAACAATCTCAACACTTTCAATGCTATAAATTCATTCACCAATAATGCACACTAAATATGCTCAGATTTACATAACAGTAAAACAATTCAAATGAATGAGGAGGCAAAACTTTAAATGTAATAAAACAACAGAACTGAGCATCTGTAGTGGGCTTTAATGTTACAAAGGTCATGTCCATGGCATTGAAAGTGTTAAAAAAATCTTATTTCTTATCAGTCTGAATCTGAAGAGACATCATGATGGTTTGTGTGCAGACTTGATGCATTGTATTTCTTCCTTGGGTAAGTGTTTCCTCCGCGGTAAACAACATGATTCTTTTCAGTTTCCAATATTTTCACCTCATGCAGTAACTGAGGTTTGTCCATCAACTTTTGCAATTGATCCCAAATGAATATTGCTAAGTTTTCTGTTGTACTAACCTGTAAAAGTAAGTAAATGTATCTACAAAAAATACATTTATGGAGAGAAATACATTTAGAGGAGTAAATAGTAAGTCATTTAATCTTTAAATTAATGGTTTGCATTTATTGTTAATATCTATACTAATATTATAAAGAGGAAAACTTTGTTTGATTGTAATGAAATAACTCAAAAACTAAAGTGAATTTTTGTGTTTTTATTTAATAAAAAATAGCTACATTGTCAGTGAGTTACATAGGCTATTTTTAAATTTCACACGGATGGAGTCGCCTGCGATAGATAGTTTATTATATAATAAAATGGATGCCTTCATGTTTATAAGTGACGTTGAAAAACTCTAAATCATACTAAAAATATTGAAATAAAAATTGAAAATATAAAAGTAGCTTCTCTTAATTGTATAATCAATTATTAAATTTATAACTTATATTTTTTTCTACCTTAAAAATTCATAATAATTCTTACCACAGCTTTAAAATAAGGAACATCTTGGTCAAGATTTTTATGATCAAGCGGTTCCATTATAGCTTTCTGCATAAATTGTTTCAAGTCATGTACATTCATCACCATCCCTGTTTGTGGGTCAACTGGCCCTTTGACTGTTACCAACACTGAAATATAATATGGTGTTGTTATAATTTTTGGGAAAAGTTAATTACTTGTTATTACTGTGAAAATAAATGTCGTTATTTAAGATTAAATTTAAGAAATTTGTAAAGAAAATAAAATCTTAATATAATTTTTTTTATATTATAAGGTGGCAAACGAGCAAGCGGCCACTAAATATAAATGATAATAAACTAGACTACTGATGTAAATTGTAAATGTAAAATAAAATGTGACTCGTTAATTGTATATTCTTAAGAGAAAATAAATATCTTAAACCACAATTGGTCTAAGCTAAATCTTACCAACATAGTTATGTCCATGCCCATTAGGGTTATTGCATTTGCCATACAACTTTTTGTTATCTTCATCACTTAAAAATGGGCTAAAACAAAACGATTAATCTAAATAAATTAAAAAAAAATCATCACAAATCTTTAAACGTAGATAAACATCATATATTAATTACCCTTGACAAAAGACATCTTATCAAATTCTGATAGATTTAGGAAAAATAGTTTAATGCAGGGTCAGAGGCCAGAAATGTTAACATAAGTTTTCTTACCTGTGTAGTCGGTGGCAAGAACTGAAAGTTTCTCGTCTGGTGATAGACACAATAGGTAACGACGACATATTTAATTTATTATTATAAAGACATGAATTAATTAAATATCAAAAACTTTATCAGACAACATTCAAGTGTACCTCACTTCTTTAATTTATAAACTGAACTATTTAATTTAATAAAACAAAACATAATCTAACTAAACCTTTGACATTTGATTTGATTAATGAATGAATGATAATTTGACAGATAGATTTAAAGTTTAGTTCAATACCAAATGTTTGCGAAGATTGTTTTTTGAGCAAGTACCTAAAAAATCTGTAAATCATATGAAAAAAATGTATGACAATTTGCATTATATACAAAATTAACAAACGCATTTTAACAAGGAATGTATTGACATTAAAACTAAACTAAGTTAAAAAAAAAAATCGATGTTCTGATGTCAAATGTAAAACTGCAAGTTTATATTTTCTGTGGCTTTCATTCGTTCATTACAGGTTTTAAAACTTCTTTTAAAAGTTTTTATCATTCTCATTCATTGGACTTTGACTGACTTTTTAACCTTTTTGAAGAATTTTCAAAGTTTTTAAAATAGGAAGAAGATAACTTTTATAATGTTTTCGCCGTGCAGCAGGCATTTATTTTTTTCTACACAGGTAAGTTGATAGTTCTGTGTTTTATGTTTCGAATACAACTTTGCAAATATAAATTACAATCTACATTTACATATTTTTCAGCTTCGACGATTGCAGAGTACTCTCGTCTTAGCAGAACATAACAACGAAGGCTTATTACCTGTCACACAAAATACTTTGAGCGCTGCGAAGAAAATTGGCGGAGACATCTCCGTCCTTGTAGCAGGAACTAAATGTGGCCCAGTACGTAGCTTATCTGTTTGACAATGCTAAGTAGAACGTTATCTAATTTTTTTACTTTTAACATAAATTAATGTTATAAACCTTACTAAAAATACTTTTCAATTTAAAAATATTAGGACTATTATTTATTAAATATATTTGTTTTCTTAGGCTGCAGAACAGATATCCAAAGCGAGTGGTGTATCGAAAATTTTAGTAGCTGAGAGTGATGCATTCAAGGGCTTCACCGCTGAAACTCTGGCACCTCTCATATTAGCGACTCAGAAACAGTTTAGTTTCACACATATCTTAGCACCAGCGACTGCTTTTGGCAAAGCTATCCTGCCTAGAGTAGCAGCCAAGTTGGATGTCTCACCTATAACAGATATTATTGGTGTAAAAGACGCAAACACCTTTGTAAGAACTATTTATGCAGGTAATATACAAATATATTAAACTAGGAATATAAAACACCTAACGGTATTATGGCACAATATAGAACTAATAACTTAAAGACTCATTATCAACTTGCCCTTATCTCTACACAAAGGGTCGGCACAGTATGTCCTGCTACATTTCTATCAGCTGTCATGTCTGAATTCAATCCCTTTTTAAGCACCTCTCTTTCACACAATCAGGTATAGAACATGGTCTCTCACATATGAACATTTTTCATATTTTTAAATCCAGCGCAGACAAAGTCGTGAACAAAACCTAATGTTTTGTCATTTTTTTGCAGGAAATGCTATCTTAACATTAGAGGCAAAAGACCCAATTAAAGTGGTAACAGTGCGAGGCACTGCTTTCGCTCCTGAGCCACTGGAAGGTGGGTCGGCAGCGGTTGAGAAGGCTCCGGAAGGTGACTACAAGACTGATCTTGTGGAATGGTTGTCTCAAGAACTGACAAAGTCAGACAGACCTGAGTTAACTAGTGCCAAGAATATTGTATCTGGAGGTAAATGTAATCTAATTTAGTATTTAATGAAAAAAAAGTTAGAATCGAGTTTTTTTAAGACTATTATGACATTTTTTGTAATATTAATCAGTTGAGGCAATTTATTTGTTTACTTTTTATTGATATAAGGAGCATTCCACACAAAGTGAATGAACATAATGACTGTCCTTTTGCATGGAATGCCCTTAAGATGTTTCTAGAGATTATATTTTATGTTATGTAATTTCCAATTTAACTATAATCGTTATTTGTCTCTTTTAAGTTATCCATACATTAGTTTAACTGTATAATTTCTAACCAGGTCGTGGTCTGAAGTCGGGTGATAATTTCAAGCTATTGTACGAGCTAGCGGACAAGCTGAACGCGGCCGTGGGCGCGTCTCGTGCTGCTGTAGACGCTGGCTTCGTGCCCAACGACCTGCAGATCGGACAGACCGGCAAGATTGTAGCACCTGTAAGTGTTTCTTATTTAAAAATCTTAATTGAGATAAACTCTAGTTTTATTTTAGAAGATAAATGATTAACTCAACGCATTGTGGACTTTTGAAGCTTATGAATAGGAAATAGGAATGTTTATCAAACTACCGATGAAGGTTGATCAGGATTTCCCTGTCCCACACTTAGTTATCTCTAAATCTTTTTGATATATAAAATAACTAGCTTTCGCACGCGACTCCGTCCGCGTGGAATAAAAAAGAAGTGAGTAGCCTATGTGTTCTTCCAGACTACCCTCTGCATCTATGCTAAATTTAATCGAAATCCGTTCAACCGTTTTGGCTACAAACTCTAACAAACATCCATCCATCCATCTAAACTTTCGCATTTATAATATTAGTATGATATTTATTTAAAGTGAAAGAACATAAGAAAGGGATAATCAGAAAAAACAGCTGTTTCCCATTATCCATTTTTTTTGGCAACTAGAAACATTCAAATATTAAAGCCTGTTTCTACTACACCTTTAAAATTAGTCATGTGTAATGATCGCAATTTGATAAATGAAAATCTAGTTAGATAGATTATTTGGTTAATGAATAGTTATGAAGGAATTAAAACTCGCATATTCATGTAATGATTTATTTTTCGATATAATTGTAATGACATTACGACCTTGTTCTAGCTCCTGATAACAGTTAACCTAAAGATAGTGTATTGTTTATTTTAACTGATAACAAATGTTTACATTGTTATACTATTTGTCTATCAGTAATTTTAAAATCGCATTTTTTTTATAAAATAATATACTGTACATTTTTGTTAATCAACTTTTAGTAATTAAATTTGGAATAAATATCTTACTTTTTAGTAATATTCTAAGTGTGTAAGTTTGGATGGATGGATGTTACTACGTATATCCATAAAGGCGTAAAAGATCTCAATAAAATTTGACACAAATGTAGAATCTTAAAAAATATATAGGCTATGTTTTTTCAATTTTGCACAGATAAAGTCACGGGCAATAGTTAGTATTTTTAATGAATAAGTTTTGTCAATGAAAACTACATTTTACATACAATGTTTCAGAATCTATACATTGCGGTGGGAATAAGCGGTGCTATACAACATCTTGCTGGAATGAAGGATTCCAAAACAATTGTTGCCATCAACAAGGACCCGGAAGCTCCCATCTTCCAGGTAACTTGAACATACTTAAAACTTTAAAAATAATTATCTAATAAAAAAAAGAACCCAACAGACTAACTAACAATGGAATTTCTATACATAAAAATAAACTTACATTTACGCGCCATGTCGCAGACAAAGATTTAAAAAAATGGAAAACCATTTTTTCATTTTTTTTAATCTTTGTCGGCTACGTAACAGATTTTTAAAAACCATGAAGATTTTTTTTCCACATCTATTTGTAGTAATTATTTGACAATTTTTTGTCTCTGTTTTAGATGAATTTTAAATAAACAGCGAATTTGTAATTTAGTCAATGTTACTAATGTTATAAATGCGAATGTTTAGATGGATGTTTAAACTACCAAATTGTTTTATTACCAAACTATCGTTTGTGGCCTAAACTGCTGAACTCATCTCAAAAAAATTTGGTTCAAATGTAGAGCATAATTTGGCAGAACACACATAGGCTACTTGCTTTTCTTTTTTAATGCCACGCGGTGTCGCGGGCGAAAGTTAGTGATATAATAATTTTTTAATTTCCAGGTGGCAGATTACGGTTTAGTAGCGGACTTGTTCAAGGCAGTTCCGGAGCTAACCTCAAAGTTGTGAACAGTGAATACTTTAGTGTTAGGCGTAACATTTTATAAATCATTTTCTATTTAAAGTTTATATATATTCGTATTGAATCATGTAAATATATACGAGAATTATTTTTATTATATCGTATTATTATGAAATAAAAATCTCTATTAAATATTGTGTTTTATTAATAAATTATTTGACAGTAATTATGTTTTATTATAATAAGGTGACTAACCAAGCTGCTACTTAAATAGCGAAGCACTACTGCCCATAGACATCTTTAATTGCAGATGCGTCGGCTTGAACAGAAAGAGGATAATTTCCCTTCTTATACGTCCCCCTCTACGTCAAATCCACTTCTCCTTCACATCCCTTATGAGGGACAGAAAGAGTTCAATCAATTAAGCCACCGGCATAAACACTCAGCAGACGGAACGCGGAATTGATCCCACTTCACGCATTTCAATATGATCGCGGTATTGCAGGCAGCGAGCCGACCCATTTGCCGTTGTTGGCGTCTCTCACCGTTAAAATGCTGTTTTCCAGTATAATTTTGTCACATTTAAAAACCGCTTGTTAACGATCAAACATGTTTGACAAAATTGTTTGATCAAGCGAATCTTCAAACATCTAAATGGACAAAAACGACAAATAATTCATAAATAAATCGTCAATTGCATATCTATACATATCAAACATTTTTAATTATTAATGTAGTATAAAAATTGTTTTTATTTAATCTACTCGTCAACAGATGGCGTTAAAAATAGTTGACTTCTAACAAAATAAACGGTTTCGCTTAAAATTTTTGATGTTTTGATGCAAATTATTCTTATAAGTATTAAGACTATGCGATTCTTATATGCATATTAAATCTCTCTTCTCCACATGGTGACATTAGAGCTTAAAGTTTGTGAAGATGTCTTCGCCTTAAACTTTAATCTTTAATGTAAAGTCAATAGACAATAATGTCTATAATTTATACAAATAAACTAAAACCATTTACTAAACCAATGAAAACGTAAAATAAATATCCAGCGAGTATCATAATACTTGAAGAAATTTATTAAAACTTACGAGCAGTCAGTGCGATAAAAGTAGACACCTACTTATAAAACCAACAGGCGGTAAGTGCGCAGTCAATCATTGTAGTAATGATAGTATCTGCCGCGCCGCAAGAGAGAGATGCGGCGAGCGGCGAGCGGCGGCCTCGTTAGCATATTATTTGCGGACAGAGAGCGCGCGCGGGCGGGGGCTCCGGCGAGCGGGGGCGGAGTCGCCGAGACCCCGCCCGCTGCGCCACGCCCGCCTCGCCGCGCGCCTTGAACCGTGACTCCACTAGCGTCGTCGACGATGCCGCGGCCGTCGCGCGACTCCTACTCCGAACAGAAGCCTCCTTACTCGTATATTTCTCTAACGGCGATGGCCATCTGGAGTTCACCAGAGCGCATGCTGCCTCTATCGGAGATATACCGCTTCATCACGGATCGGTTCCCATACTATCGACGCAACACGCAGCGCTGGCAGAACTCGCTGCGCCACAACCTCTCCTTCAACGACTGCTTCGTGAAGGTGCCGCGGCGGCCCGACCGGCCCGGCAAGGGCGCCTACTGGACACTGCATCCGCAGGCCTTCGACATGTTTGAGAACGGCTCGCTTCTGCGTCGCCGTAAGCGCTTCAAGCTGCACAAGGGCGAGAAGGACAACCTCAACGCGGAGCTGGCGGCACTCGCGAGCTTCAACCGGCTCTTCCTATCGACTCAGGGCGCAGCGCGCGTGCCGCCACTAGAACCCTTCCACGTAACGCAGCCGGACACTTGCATGGTTAAAGTGAAACCTAAGAAATCATTTACTATCGACAGTTTATTATCTAGTGACGGTGAAATAGAATCGAGTGACGATTCCGTGATGTTAGGTAGCGAAGGCAGTTCTTTGTTGCCGTACCAACCCGAGGTGCTGGCGATGGCCGCCGCGATGTGGCCCACACCCATCTGCTTTCAGATTCCCTTATTCAATCCTTTACAGTTTACACTCCCCTTTAATCCAAGTATACATAATTTTGGAGCCTACCAATTGACAGAACATCGGTAGTTTTTGTAGCTTTAAAATGTGGCAACTGTTTGTTGGTGTTGCTTTTTAGTCATGAAATGTTAATATTATCATATTTATTTAATATTTTAAAATTGATTGTTAAGTGAGGTTATAAATATATTTTAATTGGACACAACTAGCTAATTGCTGGTACCAATGATTTCACTTATATATACTACTTTTAAGCAATTATCTACTATATTAAAATATTATCATTTGTTAAAATAAAACTACGCCTCTAAATATTAATTGAACATGCTTATTTATGTTGTATTCAAAACTGCATTCGATTTATGTAAATATACTGTACTGTAAGATATTAAATTTTCTCATTTATAGCATTTGTTGCATATCATGATATTCCATTTCCATTAACACAGAAACTATGCAGAAACTTTGTTATTGTTGACTCAAACTTGATAACTGAAGTGCGTCACATTGACATCTATAATGTTCGAAACCCTAATGCTCACAACTTTTTGTAAATACGCTAATACGTTACTATTGAAATTGTTTATATAATATTATTTATTTAAATAAAACCAGGTACAAAGTTATACGTATTAATGTAAATTATTGTTATAACCTGTAAGAATAAAATAAAACATGTACAAAATTTCATAGTTTTATTGAATAGTTACATAACTACTCCGTTATTACTAAACCATCATCAGAACACTACAGCAAGGTCTTGTTCAGTAAATTTCTAAATGTCGGTTTTTTGGGCTTATTTCCAGATTTGGCGCTGATCTTATAAGGTCCAGTTCGACATCAGTCATCTTAAATATGGTCTTCCGCATGATATTCCCTCTAGATGACTTTTCACCAGACGCTTGCTTCCTTCAGTGATAACATGTATTACCAGCTCATTGAACGTCGCCACCAAAGGGCTCGGAGCCTACCCTGACTTAGGGTGACTAGGCCATAATCAACCACCCTGTCCAAGTGCGGGTTAGTGGAATTCACACATATCTTTGAATTTCTTCGCCGATATGTGAAAGATGCATCACGATGCTTTCCTAAGTGGTAACATAGCCTTGTCAAACTAGGTTACAATTTGTTTAAAAACTTTACTAGGTTACAATATGTTTAAAACCACGTAAAAATTTCAAATAATGAAGGTTTTATCAGGACATCTGATGAGAGTAGATTCAACGCTTAAAATCTTAGTCTGTGACTAATTCTCTCACCAGATACTAATATTATAAACGCCAAAGTTTAAATGGATGTTTGTCACAGTTTGTAGCCTAAACGGATTTCGATGAAATTTGGTATAGATGTAGAGGATAATTTGGAAGAACACATAGGCTACTCAGTTTCGCTTTTTTAATTTCATCCAGACGAAGTCGCGGGAGAAAACTAGTAATTAATAAATAGCACTAATTCAATTGGTTAAATTAATATTTCATATACGCTAACATATTGTGGAATATTGAAAACGAAGTTAACAAAGCTCTATGAAAAATCGAATATAAAACCAAGGAAACTAAACAGTGCAAATGTGGTCCAATTTAAAATTATTTGAAACTAAAATTGTTTTACATATAAATTAAACTAATTTACAATTTAAATGTATGAAAAATACATATTTATAATAACTAATCATATTACAAAGTTTAGTTTCGATCAAGCAACCGATAAATCGTTTCCTTCAATTCGTTTAGGCAGCGCCGTGTAATTCGATGTCGGAGTTTAGGGGTGGTATAGGGTGCGCGCCACTTTTTATTATTTATGTTCCACGGCCCGAGGCCTGATTCGGCAATTAATATAGGAGAAACCGTACAGAATTGACAAGCTAAAACGATTACAGAACACCTTTTTCAATTATTGCTGTAGATTTGACGTACGAAAATATTAATACGCAACTATGGCTACGGACATTTTTAACGAAATATACGTTAATTTTTTATCTATTAATGTAAAATAAAAAACGACCAAGATCCACAGATACGGCACATCTCTATTTCTTATTTATAATATTAAAATTAGGAAAGTTTAGATAGATCAATTACAGGTAATGAAAAAAGTGACAATCTTTGACCGAAGAAAGGAAACCTATCTATACTCATATTATTATTAGTTAGGTTTATATAAAGAGGAAAACTTTGTATTTTTGTATTTTTGTATGTATTGAAATAACTCAAAAACCACTGGCCCGATTCTAAAAATTCTTTCACTATCAGAAATGTAATTTATCTGTGAGTAACATAGGCTATATTTTATTATTACTAATGTTTAGGAACTATTAATAAACAGTGTGTTTCTGGACGCCGGCGTCAAAAAATTACTAAACTTTTTTCGGCTTACGCTGCCTAAACCGTTACGAGGTATATAAAAATGTTGTATGAAAGAAATGTAGATCTCAAAAAGTTCTACAGAAAAGTCCTCGATAGCATATATCTATCTTTAACGGTTTTCTTACAATATTTTTTTTTATAAATTCCATGTTTTAATTGTTAATTTTCAATACAACAACTATTTACATATTCGTATATGGATTACAAGATATTTGCGTATCTTCAAAGAATTTATTTTAGTTCTCGGTAAAGTCAACAGGTATTTAAAACTCGAGTAAATGTACAGAAAAGCAATAATTTTAGCTCAGCATGTCTGCACTATAAATACGGTCATTAATGTTTAAAATGCGCTGCAAACTAGATCGCACTGTTATTAGTTTGTCGCGGAGTTGGTTTAAGTAGGGTTGTCAAATCTAAAAAAGATATTCATGCAAAATTAATTTAATTTTTCTAACATGTCTACTCAGAGTTGATGTTTCCCTTTTTATTTAGTTAAAGAAAGTACTTCATTGATTGTCTGTCTGTATTCTAATAAAATTAAAGAATAGAAACTAGGTCGGTCACGCCATACTTTTATTAGGGCAAGTAGGAAATAAACATTTTTTTTTCTAAAACGGACGATCGGAGTTGAAACGGAAACGTTTTTGTTAATTTATATAAATTAGACTTTCACAGAGAATAGCGCCGACGCAGTTTGTTCGAGCATTTGATCGAATTAAAATTAGGGTGACAACCCTATATGTAATTTAGAGGATATTTTGTAATCACTTTAGGACTATGGACTCGCTTACAGAATATGTAAAGTATTCACTTATTCACTCATCTATACTAATGTTATAATAGGAAAAGATATGTATTTCTGTATGTATTTGATTTATATAAAAAATCACCAATAGAAGGGTAATGTATCTATGAGTATGAGTAACACAAGCTACATATTTAAATCTTTTTTAATTCCACGTAGACGAAATCGCGAGCAACAGCTAGTCTTACATAAATAAAATTATCGAAAATCAATTTATTTATTTCTTATCTGTAGAAGATGCAAACATGGCTGGCTGCATCAGGCCCAATAATAACATATCTGTCAAAAAACATCAACAACAAAACATTGTGTACGACAGAGAATATTAGAAGTTAAACAATACAAGTTAAACAAGCAACAGATGTGAGCTGCAAAATGGTAAAACCCACTCATTGTTAACTGTCCGAACTTTTCTTTAACGATTGGCGATAGTTCGGTTTAAGAGCTCGGTTCTCACGGACACGCGCTGTCTTCGTAGTTACAAAAACCTCCGCACAGCACTCGGTAGCCAGTAGCCACGTATTAATCAGTTGCGAGCGTTGACGTAAAGCAGAGGCGACCCGCCGCGGACGCAAGTACAGGCGGGAGTAAAAGTGCTAGATGAAAAAGGTAATAAATAAGTTGTAGTTTATTATTATTTTTTATAGTACTGCATTTTAAAGGTGGTTTTTGCATAGATAGAATAACATCTGACATTGTTTGGAATCTTAGAAGTTAGTATCGGAAACACAGATCAATAATGTTACCTGAAAATAAATCTTACTAATATTATAAATGCGAAAGTTTAGATGGATGGATGGATGGATGGATGGATGGATGTTTGTTAGCGTTTGTAGCCTGAACGGCTGAACGGATCTCTATGAAATTTGGCACAGGTTTAGAGCATAGTCTGGAAGAACACATAGGCTACTTTTTATCCCGGGAATAGTTACGGTTCCCGTGGGATTCATTAATCTAGTTTTTTAATGTTTACTCGATTATTCTGCAACGGTTCAACATATCGTATTGAAATTTGGCACAGATATAAAACAAAGTCTGGAGAACGCATAGGATAAGTTTCATCCCCGAGAAATGTCTGGTTCCCAAGGGATACGTAAATTTTGTAATTTATATAGTTTGTATGTTTTCTAATACCACGCGGACGAAGTCGCGGGCAACAGCTCGTAGATAATATATTAGCTGTAGCTTATTGGTTAGTAATAATTATTTGTTGTAATTGAGACTATTTTTGTAATGTAATTGTAAGGGCCTGTCTCACCAAATTGAAAATTGTTTCACAACAATCTAACATGTGAAATGTGTGATGGAAATATCGGATTTTGTTACCATATCTGACAGTGACGTCATATTTAAGCTATCTGAGCCTCTATCAGGTGACCTTAGCATTTTTGGTGGTCATACTATATGTGACTGTGATAAATTAAACTAGTTATCTTCTAGTGCAACAACGTAAAGGGTTTTCTTACGCGAGTGTACTTCTATCTCCAGCGCGTCGTGTCGATGTCGCGTCCGTGCGTGTCGGATCCACTCAGCGTCGAATTCACGGCAAGTCAAATGTTTAATTTGCTCTATAAATCACGCTATTAAAAACATTTCAAGGATGTCATCGCGGGACGGATCTCATTGGAGACGTGACGGCGCGCTGTGTGGTCGGCTGGAGCTGTCGACTCAGGTATTGGTATTACGCCGCGTTATTAGTACACGTATTATATAATGCGAGAACACCCGGCCGGCTACAGATCAAATTTAATTTGAAGTGAAGAAATTGAATTAGCCGTTGACGTGAGCCGGTACCTCGCTCTCTGTTGTACCGTTATGAAGATGAATAATACATCGATCTCGCGCTAGCTTTTGGATTATGATAATTTTATTGTTTTGTTGTGATTTTTGAATTGAATATCGGCCGTGATTTTAATCTGAAGCTATGACGATTACTTTTGATACTACACTACTACACTCGCATACTCTTTTCGAACACACTGTCATCATCATTCACTTGCCCTTATCCCTTATGGAGGGTCGGCACAGTATGTGCTGCTCTTCCATACATCTCTATCAGCCGTCATATCTGAATCCACTCCTTTCTTAAGTACACACTGTAACCCATGTTATAATATAAATTAGCATCGATTTTTCCTGTCACACTATAAAATATTAAATTATGTAATTTTGTTCAATACCTTTATTTTGGTTATCAAAATTTATTACTATTAAAGTACATATTACTAACAATAATATGTACTATGCTCGCGTGACTTTACCGAATAGTCGGAGCGGTAGGAAGCTCGGTTCAAATTGAATTAAATTAAATTGATTTATTGGAGGAGGCCCTCCTGTCCCTCCGGACCTTCGGACCTCCGAGGGCCCGGTTCGTTCCGCCGCGCTTCACTGCCGCCTTATAATTAATGCTATTAGATTCGGAAACTAAGTGGAAAAATATCCACCGCAGCGCAGCGTTAGCTCGCTGTCATTGGAAGAGTAACGACTTTGTAAAAATCTATACTAGGACTAGAAAGCAATAGTAGTAGAATAAAATATTAAAATCGACTTAACTAAAGGTTAAAGTTGAACTATGAATAAAGTATTTTTAACTCACTACTTCGTTCTAAAAATAAAAATACAAATTCAGTAACACATAATAAATTTAACCATCGATCAGTTATCAAATGTCGACGTATGCGACGTATGCGACTCGTAGCAACAAGAAAGTGTAGTAACACATAAAGCGATTTATACGCGATAATACTGATACATAAAACATTTTATTGTAGGAAGTGTGAGCCTCCATTATTCAAAGATATTTATTCATGTCGAATGATTGCCTTTCTTTTGTGGATCGACAATGGCGTCGTATTCCATTTGCGCGGGCGCGCATTGTGCGCGGCTGTGCCGGTGTTCGGAGTTGCGGCCTTTTCACAGCGCGCTATCGCCCCGGACCCATACCTTGTATCTAGGGTTGCCGACATACACATTTCAATTAAGAGTATTTTTTTTTATTTTAAATTTAATCTTTCATTGATGCCTTTTGTTACACAATTTGTTATGTGTTACTGTTTTAAATTATGAAAGTTCTAATTATAATTTAACTATGTTATTTACAAGCACGACAAAAGCACATAACAATATATGTCATCAAAATATTTTTTTAAAGTACACGTTAATACAATTTTTCATAATTTCAATTCCATTTGTATCAACAAAAGAACGCAAAAATATTGAAAAGAAAAAAACACTAACGCTAAAAGTGAAATAGGAATTTTAATTTATCAACCCTTAATCCACATTCTATTCTAATATGAAATGGAGGTAAGATTGATGAGTTTAGACACGACCTGTGACACGCACTACCGAACGCTTTGTGCGCCGCCGCGGCCCTACCAGGTCCTGCCCGGCCCTGCTAGGCCCAGTCAACAATTATACAACCCTGTTAGCTACTACCCATTGCTGCTACCCTGGTACTTGATTAGTCTAATTAATAGCATAGTGCTAGATGTAGATTGCATAGATATTAAAATAAATATTGTAAATGCGAAAGTATAGATGGATGGATGTTTGTTAGAGTTTGTAGCCAAAACGGCTGAATTTCGATAAAATTTGGCATAGATGTAGAGGATAGTCTGGAAGAACACATAGGCTACTTGCCTTTGATTTTTTACCTCCGCGCGGCCGGAGTAGCGGGCGAAAGTTAGTTAAAATATTAATGTCTTTATATTTTATTGTCATATCTAGTATATACATACAAACGTGCCTTTTAATTTAATGTAAGTATATAGTCCGCTTAGGCCAAATTAACCTTTGATTTTGCCATTTTTAAATTCTGTATTAATAAAACAGAGAATACAGGAAAATTTTCAGTAGAATAAAGTACAGTGGAAACAGTCTTTTAGTCGGTAATGATCGCAGTGCGCGGGCGCAGCATTCATGCGCTAGATATTTTATATACGGGTGCATTGGGCCGACTAATCGGATGTTTTTTGTGTATCAGCCGTTTGCATCGTCTGTAGCCGTAATATGTATTAAAACCACGTTATTGTCTTTGTTATGCTTGTTAGTAATGTGGTTAATTTTAAAATTAGTTTCACAACGTCTACAAGATTCCTTACAAGCTTTTATACAGTTCATAGTGAGGTTTTATGTCTTTTGTTATTTTATTTTTACTATTTAAGATGATCGATTGAACTTTCATTGTTAACTTTACAGCCCTGTCCCACCACTGGCTGATAGAGGCTCAGATAGCTTAAAAATGACGTCATTGTCAGATAAGGGAACAAAATCCAATATTTCCATCACACATTTTACACGTTGGATTGTTAGACAATTTACAATTTGGTGGGACAGGCTCATATTGATGTTAACTGCTAACTAAAGGACTGCCTAACCATATCTTTAATATGAGGAATCTGTACTTAATCCTTAAACGACTGAATGATAGATATATAAGATAGAGTTACTTTTTTACTATGAAAAAAGTATAAAATGTAGAGCATAGTATAGTATGTATTTTGTATAGTACAAAGTTATTTCAATCTAATTGGAATGTTTGATGGTATAAGTTTGGGCGCGTGAAATTGGCCCAGAGCGGGCGTGGTGGTTGCGCCCTGTAATTTGTACACCGACTGCCGCGCCGCCTCGCGACCGCTTCTACGAAACTACGGACCATTTTAGTTTCGAAACACAAATTGGTTTGTTTACAAACGCACAACCGCCTTTTATAATGGATCGAAAATTTAAATTGTTTAAGTAATGATGTAGAGAGTTTCAATTAATATTATAAGATCTCTGTATCTCTTTGAAAAATATTTTCGTTATTGTAAAAAAATTTGGTTCCCCATTTAAAACATGTTAAAAATCTGACCTAACTTCCATTATTCTAAGCAAATGGAATAATTAAAATACAAACTTAAATAGTAAATAATATGAATTATGGTTAACAGCTGCCTAATTGCTGGTTCTACGTAATCAAGCAAGTAGTAATTACATGAAATAATTTCTTTAAAAGCTGCCATAATTGCTGTTAGAATTAAAGTTTTGCGTTATATTGTTAAAACTAACGGGAATGTTAGGTTAACTTTCTTGGGAAGGT
This sequence comes from Papilio polytes, assembly GCF_000836215.1. Lineage (NCBI taxonomy): Eukaryota > Metazoa > Arthropoda > Insecta > Lepidoptera > Papilionidae > Papilio > Papilio polytes. The sequence goes on along the minus strand of NW_013525069.1, from coordinate 3,403,370 downwards.
CATTTGAGTAAGTACTTACTACCAAGAGGTCAATTTTTGGCGGTTTGAAGGACGTCTTAAAGAACTGAGTCTACGAATGGAAGCTATCCCCTTTTTCCAGGCCTTATTGAAGTATTTGCTAGTACTAAATTTTTTTTAAAGTAAGTCACCACTGTTGTAACAACTATGATACCTTAAATAATTTTTTTTATAACATAAGGTGGTAAACGAGCAAGCGGTCTCCTGAATGCACCGAAATGGAAAGCAACCGCTGCCCATAGACATCCGCAATTATAGATGCGTTACCTACCCTCAATTGACGGAGGACGAGACGCACATATAGAGGACATTTCCCCTTCCTATGCGTCACCTCCACCGTCAAATCCACTTTTCCTTCCAATCCTTTCCTCTTAATAAAAGGGTGGAAAGGGAAAGGGACTAAAATTAGGCCTCCGGCACCACAATCATCAGAAAAAACGCGGAATTGCTTCCACTTCACGCCTGTTTTCTGTGTGATCATGGTATTGCACCGGGCGAGCCGGGCCATTCGTGCGAACATGTTAAAGCGGGCTCTACTACTATTATTTTAAATCCTACTTTACTGTTACTTGCGTGTACATTTAACGTAGAGTCTTGTTTACATTGCTTCTCAACTGTAATATGCGATAAAATAAATGTAATTAAAACATGTGTGCTGCGTTTGTTATGAAAATATATGTTTACGTAGTAAGCATTAAGGGTTGTTATTAGAGAGTTCAGTGAGAGGAACCGATTGCGAGTTAGATTGTATCACAAACGGTGAGCCGGTACTATCGCAATAATTATAGAGTTTAGACCCCCGAATAATTACCGTATTCATTGCCGTAAGATATGTACAGTCAGCTGCATAAATGTATACATTTTTGAAACTTTAGTAACCTGTATTCGGTTTCAAAAATACGTCATACGTCAATAACCCTCACATGTATTCCTAGTCGGTTTCTACGGACGAATACGTGCTGTGTATTTTATGAAACCAAGGCATATAGACGTGTATAATGTTTTATAAATATATTTGTATTTGTAGCTGACTGTACACAAACATTCGTATCTCTGTTTTGTTTAAAGAAAATGATAAAGATGACAATGTTTTATGTAGAGGTGTTTCAATAGTCTTGGTGGGACACACGATTGAGTAAGTTATTTTAGTTTAATCACCATCATCATCATCACCAGCTCACTATAAGTCCCCTCTGAAGGCCCCGGAGCCTACCCTAAGTAAGGGTGACTATGTCATAGTCAACCGCGCTGGCCCAGTGCGGGTTGGTTGACTTCACACATATCTTTGAATTTCAATTTGAAAAATTGAATTTTCCTTCACCGTTAGTTTAATAAATAATTTTAATTCAAAATTCAATACCTGTGAGTTTTTAATGACATTTTGAATTGGTTTCATTATTGAAATCTCGTTTTTCAGAAAAAGAGGTTTTTATAATTCTCAAACTAGACGAGTCTGGTAAGTCCTATAGAATAAATTAAAATAAGAAAATAACGATGTTTTTCTTGTACAGGTCGCCATGTTTGTGCACAAGTTCCTAGAAAATTCAATTAAGCAGACAAACGGCGACTGCAAAAAATTGCAATTTTAACGTTTTGAAGCTGGGATTTTTTTCATAATCAATACTTTAGATACGCTATTTATTTCTGTAAGACTAGTTTTTCACTCTGTAGGCACCCGCTGCGAACGGAAGAGAAACTTGTATTACTGAAAACATTAGAATTGTTATATTGTTGTAAATATTGCAGTTTGAATAAAACTAATTTTACGCGTTTAATTTGAATTTTATATACCATTGACTTTTCGATTAATTTACTTTCAGAGTCTTTAGTTGATGTCATATTATGTAACTAACATTTGTGGAAAAAAAACTTAATACATCTGTCACAGATCTTTATAGACAAATGATAGTCATATTTATAAAAATGAATGCGACATTATTATGGTAAGGATAGTGCCTACTTACCAAAGAAATAAAAAAATAAGAAAAAAAGTACGGCAGTTTTCAAGCGTAAACACACACTACTTCATGACGTAGGATGTCAGCAATCATGTTGTGAGTGCTGACATCCTACGTCATGAATTTTTTATTTTTGAATAATTGTTTCTTCAACAAAAAGCCCTACACTTTTGACACGATTTAGGTGTACACATTTTCACTTCAAAATTAGGGGTTAAAAAATTGGAAAAAAGTCTCCATGTGGGAAAGGGACCATAAACTACAAGCTGCCAACATTAATGAATCAAGGTTATGGTAACATTAATTTTGACATTTGCAATTGAGAAATTGACAAATTTAAACGATAAAATAAAGTTTTCATAATTTCATACGAAAGAAGCCGTAGGGGAACAGCTACTTCTAACTTAAATATGTAAATCAAATGCATTGCGATTATGTAAGCAAATTACTATGCGCTTATCTTTCACTTGGAACTCTACAATGACTCACGCTAGTCAAACTGAAGCTTTAAAATCAAAACAAAAGCCCTACCTGGTAATATATTTTCCTACGCCGCCCGCCCTCGCGAATTCATTAACAGCACAAGCCGACGCTTCCGTTTCCGGTACCTCAAATGTTAACTTAACAAGCAACTCCTCACTACACCGCATACATTGCGCGGTCAATACCAACAGACATCATGTAATGTTTAATCTGACAAGCAATAGAAACTGTATAATAGTAAATGTTCATTTATAATCTCTGTTATGGTATAGGACGCGAGTGTTTACCCAGACTGACGTGACTTCGTTTGCAAAGTCTATTTTAAGTAAAAACTAACATAAACTTCGATGTAGTGCACGAACGATTTATAGTTTTTTTTTAAGCAAATTCGATCGTGTGAGGTTATGTAATTATCGAAAAAATGAAAAAGAAGAAAGGCGAGAATTTGTGGATTATAGTTTCAAGCCAAATCGACTGTAAAGTAGAATTGAGGTATTCAAAATCAGACAGAATGTATTATGCTGGGTTGCTGTCTCTATTTATGTTATCATTACCTAGTAATTCAATATTATTATGTTGACCAAAATTTCGTCGCAGTAAATACAAATTACGTAATTCGGAAACGCATTTCATGAAGTTGTCGAAACACTAACGAATGGTTAAATCTAGCTGCGAAACCGGCCATTAGTCATTTATCTAACTTCCTACGAACTCTATCTAAACAATGCGTTCTTATAATTTTTATGGCGAAATTGTACCGCAATTTGCTAATTTTTTGTACAAATGTAAATATTTTGCGGTTAGTTAGTAACAATAGGGTTCCTAGTAAAAATATTAGTAGAAATTTAATTATTATTAAGTAGTTATAATTAGGATAGTTTTATTGCATAAAGCGGCAGACAGGCGCCGTTTCCCGTTAACTAATGTCTTTTGCAATTAATGTTTATTCACGAGAAAGCATTAAAAGTTTTATAAGTGTAGACACATATTTACATTGTAAGTAACAAAAACTAACGGGATTAAATATACAAAGTATTACTTGCTATTAACTTCATAAAATAACTATTTATTTATTTGCTCTTTCTTAAACATGTTAAGAGACCCAAATGTTACCATTTCTAGTTAAAAAAAATACGTTTCGAATTGTGTTAATTTAAATATTTTAAAAACAAATGTATTTGCCCTAATTCAATATTTTAAGAATATAATTGTTACATCTCATTTAAACTATAAGCATATTTTAAATATATTTGATTCTCATATTTTAACGATATTTAAATACACAGATAACAGAGTCTTAAATGTTAACACCATCCTAAAATCCAGATTATAAGCAGCGCTTACAAAGCAGTGTTTAAAATTAATTTCAGAATACCATAGTTTTGTTGTTGTTTATTAACTAACCTAAATTAATATGAAAAGCATTTAATTAAGATACCTTATAGTTTATAGAGCGTCGGTGGCTCAGTGGTTTAAACACTTGACTTGTAATCTACAGGTCTTGGGTTCGAATCCCGCTGTGTACTAATGTACATAATTTACCCGACGTTCTTACGGTGAAGGAAAACATCGCGATGCAACGTGTACATATCGGCGAAGAAATTCAAAGATATGTGTGAAGTCAACCCGCAGTAGGCCAGCGTGGTTGACTATGGCATAGTCACCCCTTATTAGGGCAGGCTCCGAGCCCCTCGGTGGGGACGTATAGTGAGCTGGTGATGATGACCTTACAGTTAAAAGATAACCTCAGATAAATGCAGTAGACAAAACACTAAAAACATTTACCCGTTTATAGCGTTTTGTTCAATGTTTTACGCGTTGTGTTGTTTAATGGTCGAGATACGTAGTTGCTACTGAGTTACGAAAGAAAATGTATATTTGATGTCTTAATTCGTATTAAGTTTTTTAATGAATTCAAGATAAGGATGGCCAGCACTTTTATATGATGCTAGCATATTCATAACACTGGCAAGTAGATGCCAGTGAGACAGTGTTTCAAGCGAGGCTAGCGCAACTGTCTTATTGTGCTAGTATCATGTAAATTATGCATATCTTCAGTTAAGAAGATTATCTATCCAAGTAGAGACGTGGAAGAATTCGACAAATGGTGTAGACATTTATCTATACTACATGTTTTCTGTTCTTCTATATTCATATGTATACTTTTATACTAATATTATAAGGCGGAAAGATTTGTATTTTTATATTTTTGTATGTATTGAAATTACTCAAAAACTGCTGGACAGATTTTAAAAGTTGTTGCAACATTAAAAGCGACATTATTAGTAAGCAACGAATGCGTATTATTGTTTTTTTAACGCGGACTAAGTCGCGAGCATTAGCTAGTTTATAATATAAGTGACATTTACAAAAATACTGATTTAAAAAAATCTGTCCTCGTATCCTAGTAGACTTCATGGTAGATGCTACGATTCAAACAAGGCTTTCTTTTAAAAAAATTATAAATATGTGAAAAACATCGACCATTATAATTGGAAATAAAATTATATCGATACGAATATCACGGCCATTTTGTATTTTAGTACAACATTGGTTATTAAAGTTACAAACAGATTATTGTAATTTAAACTTTATACAAAGTGTTTATGACTCAGAATGCTTTGTAGTTTAAAGGTGGATATGTCGTATTGTTGTGTATGATTAGGGCATGCGAGCATAGTGTTGTGGCGCGAATTCGTCACGGATGCTTATCGAGCGAGCAGTCGATAGGGCAGCGGTGCGGCGGCATGTCGATGTTTTATTATTACAGGGAAGCTCTCTGTAATCACAACTCGAGCCGATGAGATCCCGTGGGACTCGACACGATGGTTACGTTTTAAACGACTATTTTTTTAATCACGTATACGTAATTAAATAAAAGTGATGTTCCGTACAACAATGACCAAAATATAATCTGATCTGAATACCACTTTGTAAGTTTTGAGTACGTTTTATCATTGCTATTGTGATTTTAAAATCGGTTTGAATAAAATATTATATATGAAGCGTTCTTTAAAAAGCATTGTGTATAAAATATTGATATAATTTAGCTGGTCTATTTAATGATACAGACGTTTTTAAAGTAAAAATAAACTATTACAATACTTGCATTAAGTTTAAGTACGCTTAAGTTAAAATGATGCCATTATAAAGACTGTTTACTTACTTGCAGATTACTTTCCAAACTTATTCAGTTAATTTAAAGGATTCCTTCCTTTAAAGTGTCGGCTTTGCCTTTTAAGAAACTGTCTTATACGTAAAATTTGATTTTTCATGAGGGTTAAAATTCGACGTAAATAACAAACAGTTTCTCTTAAATAGGCAAAGGAAAATGCATCAAGTCATTTTTCTGAGCGGCGTCGTGTTCCGCACATCAATGACACCGCGCCTTTGTGCCGAGTGCCAAGTGGCAACAATAATTAATTCTAAGCACAACATCTCGAATAACTTAAAAAAGCTCTCAGGGTGCGTTAGTCATTACTTGCATATTTTTTTGTACCACAAATGGTAACAATCATATTAGATTTTGTAGGAAAGTCTTTTAGTAAGTTTTTAAGAGACTTGCTTTTAATTGTTCCTGATTAATTTTCTTTAAAATACCAAAATTGTATTACGCTATGCTATAATTTAAATGTTTGCGTTACAAATATCGCCTTATAATTTTCACTAAAATCATAGAAAGTAACGTCAGAAACCCTTAAAATCGTTGAAATTAATGTCAGTTTTGTGAGTTATTTATGAATGTATATTATTTTAACTTACCTATAGTAAACCAGCCAATATTTTGATTAAATTATACAACAATAGAAAACTATTACATTTTTTTAAATTATCACACTAATGTTACAAATGCGAAAGTTTAGATGGATGGATAGATGGACGTTTGTTGTAGCCTAAATGGCTGAACCGTGGATAGTCTGGTAGAACACATAGGCAACTTACTTTTATTTTTCTAATTCCACGAGAGCGAAAGCTAATAGAGAATAAATCAAATTATTAAGATTTATCCCATATTGCATATTACAGTCTGTCAACATTATCGCAGATTTGGCATATTCGCGCCCTTCGGCCCGAGGCGGGGGTGATTTATGATAAAAAGCGGCCTTTTAATATCAACGAGCCTTTTAAATCCTGGCCCTTTGTAGATGCCGGCCTCGAGATAACCTAATTAACAAACGTTATATATCAATGGGCAGCCGAACAAACACGAGCTCTTATTTATCTGCCATTGGAAAGCTTCGTGTAGCACTTAATGGTTTTAATAAACTTTGCATTTATAACTTTTGCTCGTCCCTTCGTTTACGAAGAAAAAAAATCTAGTAGGCAATATAGCCAATGTTACCCAGTGACAATGTAGGTTCTGGTGCTATAAGAGTGTTTGAAGTCAGAAGAAAAAAAAATATTTTAAAAGTGTTAAAACCTGCTTTATCTTAACAAATATCATCTCTTACTTCTAAATTACCTCTTACTGAAATTGCTATCGTCCACGTGAAATTAAAAAATAATAACATAATGAAATAAAATATTTGCCTATGTTACTTACAGAAAACTTACCTTTATAATGGTTTCTAATTTCTTTAAATCGGCTTAGTAGTTATTGCGTGAATCAAATACATACAAAAATACAAATCTTTCCTCTTTTGATATAATATTAGTATAGACTAGATGTTGCTTGCGACTTCATCCGCGTGGAATAGGAAAAACAAAACCATAGCCTATGTTACTCAGTGATAACATAGCTTTTTAATGGTGCCAGAATTATTTAAATCGGCTGAGTAGTTTTTGAGTTATTTCAATACATACAAAAATCCAGAAATACAAATATTTCTTCTTTATAATATTAAATATACATAGATATAGTATAAGTAAAATATGTATGTATAAGGTTATTTTTGTAAATTTATTGATTAAAAAGTTTTAAGCAGATAATATTCAGTTTAAGTAACCGATAACGATGCAATAGATAATTGTTTACTTTATCTACTTCAGTTCCACGAAAAGATATTTTTTTAGATTCAACAAACATTGTCTTAAGTAAAACTAATTTATATCAATTTAAAAATAATGGTTGCTCTTTTCTTAAATACAATGATCATTTAGAAATCTATTACAAATACAATTTTCTTATTAATAGTATCAATATCGCGATAGGATATTAACAAAACAATCAAAATCGAATTAATTCTAATTCGAACAGAAAATCTGTTATTTGGTTGGCTAGTTGTCGAATGTCCATTATTTCTCTTGTGTTTTTGTGCTTCGTGGAGTGAAAAGTATTAACGTGAAAATTTATTGCCACGTTTGTATTGAAACAAATTGTTTTCTCTTTTGTCTTAGAGAATGAGAAGCATGAGAATATGTTTTTGAATAAGTGTTAGAGCAGTGTAAACGCTTGAGAGGTGGTAACATTTAGTTTCGGTTCAACCACCTCTTGTTCGCTTTAGCCTCTACAAACGGTACACTGTCTAAAAAACATAGATCGTGTCCAAAGATATTTTTTATTCACGTTTTTTGTCAAACTTTTCGATTCCATTATTGACCATGTCTATTTTCTCGCATTTTTTCTGGAAATGACATGAAAAATGCTTTATGTGTTTTTTTTTATTGCTGGATAGAATTAAAAAATGATAGATAAAAACGGACTTATCGAAAATATTTAACTTAGTATTAGGTATAGATACACTAACTAGTAGATTGTGTTATTTTATTTGGTACCTGGTAGCTGTAGTGATAGATAAAGGGCGATTTTACCTGTAGGAATTTAGAAATAAGTTTTGCGAAACTATTAGAATTAAAAAACTTTCAAAACGATTTAACATTTACAAATGAAGATCATTACTGCCCTTTTTAAAAATTAAGGCAAACGTATAAACATGTCATAAGTACCTACGCATATGTCCTATGGCCCCATTTTACCTCGTAGCGGCTTCATTCATCATCCGAGTCAGCGCTTTATTTAAAAGCGTTCTCTCACGGAACAAATGGTAAGGCACAAAACATCACACGTATCAATTATTCGCGGCCGTTTCATTTCGCCGGCGCAATTTATAAAGGTGAGATTTTTAATAACACTCATTCATCGTCGATTCGGTGTATAATTCAAATCTCTTTTTCTGTATCATCGTAATTTACATACGCTAAATAAAAAGCGGTGTCGTCACAAAACACATTCGGGCCCAATATAAACATAATATCAATTTAAATTCCTCGTTAGTGAAACGAAAGCCGACATCATACCTGAGCGAGGTAGGTCGCTATTGGCCCACTGCGCGGCCAATGAGCGCCGTCTTAGCGCCGCGCCGGGCCCGCCGCGAGCCCCCGGTACGAGCGGGCGGGCCCACCGCCGACCGCCGGTCTCACCCTGCCTCAGTTCCTCTTCACACCTCGTGTAGAAGTGACGTGACCCGTGTTCTTTGCTCACTATATAGATATAATAATCTGTTTTGAATTAATAACAACACAAGTGACTATGCCGCGACCGTCCCGTGAGTCTTATGGTGATCAAAAACCTCCCTATTCTTACATCTCTTTGACGGCGATGGCCATCTGGAGCTCTCCGGAGCGCATGCTGCCTCTATCGGAGATCTACCGCTTCATCACAGACCGATTCCCGTACTACCGGCGCAACACGCAGCGCTGGCAGAACTCGCTGCGCCACAACCTCTCCTTCAACGACTGCTTCGTGAAGGTGCCGCGACGGCCCGACCGGCCCGGCAAGGGCGCCTACTGGACGCTGCACCCGCAGGCCTTCGACATGTTCGAGAACGGCTCTCTGCTGCGCCGCCGCAAGCGCTTCAAGCTGCACAAGGGCGAGAAGGACAACCTCAACGCGGAGCTGGCGGCACTCGCGAGTTTCAACAGAGCGTTTCTGGCGCGACAAGCCGGCGCGCCTCCGCCACCTGTGCTGCCTTCCGCCAGCCTATACTCACAGACAACATGCCCGCAACCAAGCCCGGAGCCCGCAGAAATGTCGGAGGTCGGCGCGATGACGCTGGTGACGCGGGAGCGGCCGCGGCGAGCGTTTACTATTGAAGCGCTTCTTGAGCCGGAGCCACCGCGAGGGCCGGTGCTGACGCTACACGCGATGCCTGCGCTGCCCGCTCTCGCCTCGCCGTATGCGCTGGCGGCGCAGCGGTACCATGCCCAGCTGCTGCAGGCGGCGGCGGCAGCGGCGCTTCGACCCTGTTACCTGCCACCTCCGCCGCTGCCGGTGGCGTGACCCGCCGCGCTCTCCGCTCCCATTTCTTGTGCAATGCTAGATTGTAAGTACCGAACACTTTAAACTCTCTACTCATCCCTGTCAACTCTGTTTACGCTCCGTGTGGATGATTGTTAGGATAAAAGTACTGAATATAAATAGTTAGATGATTAAGTTGATCAGTGTTGAGAGCAGTCGTAATATTAGTGCGCGAGCCGGCCTCGAAACGCAAGCGTGGCGACGGGCGAGGCGTAAATAGAGTTAATTTCAAAGTAAATGGGCCGTCGCATCGCGCTGCCGTCGCCCGGTGCCTGGCGCATTGCACTTTGATGCCTACAAATATTCCTCAATAGAATAAAATAGTGATCTCACGTAGATTCGTAGCTGACGATCGACTTGGACATTATTTATTTATATTTTTAAAGCATGAAACGTTTTATTTTTTCGTAATGTTCCTGTAATATGATTAGTGTCTTGATATACTTTTAGTGATAAAACGACAGTATGAATATATTAATTAAAATCGTTTAAACATTATTTAAGCGGTAAATTCCTTGCGAATGTTTTAAGACATGATTGTTATTTATTTTTATAAATTAAGATTTCGTTTTATTGTTAATTACTATGTGTAGATAATAGAATTCACTATTGTAAATATTGTTTTCATTGTTATAATTTCTATTAGATATATTAAATGGATTAATTATTATTAAGAATTGGTTTTATTAATCTAAGTAACCCAACGGTTAATCGCTAAATTGAATTTTAAAAATGAATAATTATTAGGAAAGGAATACTGTATAGGGGTATATACCCACATGTATACATACCTAACCATTTCAATCATTTTCAATCACTATTCTTTATTGATTTTAATGTTATTCTATACAACAGTTGGATTGTTTTTTATTAGAGTTAATCAGTTATTGGACTTGTTTCAATAACGTTTTAAAAGTGCTTTGTATTTTAGTTTTACAAGCTTTCGGCCACGACTCCTAGCGCTCGAAATTAAAAAAAATGCTTAGTAAGTAGTCTTTGTGTTACTCCAGACTATGTTCTACATCTGTACCAAAATTCATCGAGATCCGTTCAGCCGTTTAGGCTACAAACTCTAACGAACATCCATCCATCCAAACTTTCGCATTTATTATTAGTAAGTAAGAATAGAACAAACATTATACTTGCAAATTTATTGACAATCTAGTCCTGAAAAATTTTAAATAATCAGAAGTCGGTACTTTTTTACATTAGAAATGATTGTAGATTTATTTACATTTTGTAATACTTTAAATAGATTTCACACTTCATTCTCTTACCATCTTCAAACTTACCACTTCACTAAAAATCTATTCGTATTTACAACTATTCTTTTTAAGTAAAACTTGTAGGCTACTACTTATAGGCTATTATCATTTCATCCTCTCAACCACTTTTAACTTACGATCTAAAACTCATGAATTTTAACTTATTCCTAACTTACGTGTTATAGCTTTAAGAGAGCTTTCGACTATTTTTGACATATAACAGCACTGTTATTTGAAATACTTAAGAAAACATACATATTTAGGCCCCTTTTGGCATACTAGTAATTACTCATAATTTTAAGAAAATAATTAAGGAACCAAGCTATACTTAGCTTAGTACAGCTAGATGTAGTTTATAAGCTATCGTAGGAGTAAACGGAGAGGTTTAAATTGGTACCTAATGCTTGGTGTAACAACAATATACCTATCTCATTTTTTCCAAAAAGAACAAAAGAGACATCAAAAATTTGTGTGAATGGCAATCGAATCTCACGTTTATGTTAACACAAACATGAACAAATGAAGACTTGAAGATATTTATTAATAGCAGACGTGTTTGGTCTATAATATTCAAAACTTCGTTTATTACGCTGCAGGTGTAGTTCTTAAATTAAATTGCATATATCATCTATTTCTCACATTGCGAGATTTCGTAGTCCTGGACCGACGTGGGGGGGCGCCGGCAAGGTGGAAACAAAAAGTGGTCGTCGAGGTGGGCCGTTTCACGCTGTAACGCGGCGCATCGGAGCCCATTTGTGGCCTAATAGATCGTGATATTGCCCGTTTTGGGCAATTGCCGACTCATCCAACCTCCTTATTGGATTGAGAGTGCCGGAGAGAATTTCTGGAATTTTGACCAAAGTCGATGCTTCCGTTTTGATCGTTACAAAATTTTAAATAGATACCTACAATGTTTTACTGTAGTTGAGTTTGTAATATTAGTTACTGGTATAGTCCGACAAACTCATTTGACCCGTTGGCCAAAACTGAAATTATAGTCGCTTAGTCTTACCTTGTTTTGTGTGTCATTTTCTTACCCTGTGTTAGTCTAAGCACATTTTAACTATCTGCGAAAACAGCGGCACGAACGGTCAGCTAAGGATTATTAATTAATAACAACGAAACATGAATAATATTCTTAAATTATTCCAATACATACATAGAATTATTTCCGCAAACGTTGCATTATTGTAAACGAAAAACGTATTAACAATTTACAAGGACAATCGAAGATATTGTTAAAATACTTACCTTAATAGCTTTCCTTATTAAGTGTATATACTAATATACGTTATTAAAATACTAATAAAGTTTTTATTTTCGTTTAATTTTAATTTACTTTGTAAGCGGAAATTGTAAAATAACAATTAAATAAATGAAGGTATGACTGCGTAAAATATTTATTATAAACAAATAATTACCTATATGGTTTTTTTTAAATCTCTCTAACTTTTGTATCAATTACATTTATTCAACAAAATTAAATTATTCAATAACTAAAGAAAAAAATAATTTTAGTTAGGATTTTTAACTTAAGGACTACGGATGTAAATTGTAAATGTAAAAAATAAAATGTTTCTCGTTAAGTGAATTGTATATTCTTAAGAGAAAATAAATATCTTAAACCACAAGGACGAACGTCACAGATGAATACCTAATTAGTATCTATAAACAAAAATAATTATTCTTCAAATTGTTATTCAACGTGATAGTTTAAACCAATATCAAAACAATAGGCCGTACATTCTCATTATAGCGTTCCATACCTCATTTCTTTAGATTAACTTCTAACTTTTTTAACTAAAATAATGTGCAACAAATGACACGTTCCTAACAGCGCTACTGGACGTAAACACTATGATCTTGATGTAAACACTACTCTAGATTAACTTCTAACTTTTTTAAAACTGAAATAATACGCAAAACGCGTAGTTCCGTGGCGATGGGATCTAATGAAGGTAACGAGGTAATAGTACACCATTCAATGTTATCTTAAACACTTCCATGTCATAATTGACGTCGGTTGTTTTATTCTTTTCGCTTTACCAAGGCGTTTATTTCCCGATGAAAAAAGTTATCAGTCGTGCGTCTAGACGGTTGGTGAAAGTTTATAGTCTTTATTTATCTATTTTCGTTTGTTGTTTTAGGTATCGAATCATTCTTAGTGGCCAGTTGTTAGTTGTGCTATTTATTAGATTTTTATATCAAAATGAAATAGATATATTTGAGACTAGTTTTCATCTGCGACTACGTTTCGTGGAATTAAAAAAAAAACAAAAATAAGTAACCTATGTGTTCTTCCAGAGAATCCTCTACGTTATTGCCAAATTTGATCAAGTTTCGTTAAGCAGTTTAGGCTACAAATTCTAACAAACATCTATCCATCTAAACTTTCGCATTTATAATATTAGTAGACCTTATAAGCTATGAAATACATGAAAAATGCCACCGGTTTGCAATAACAGAATGATTGTTAGTACATTTAACAATTCAAAACAATAGAAATCATAAACAAGGTGAGAAGCGACACCGGCCGTCGACAATGGCCGTTCAATGTCGTTTTACGTATTGTTTGCTTTGAATTTATGTTTCGAATGTCCCCAGTGTACGGTAGTGTTTCCGTAATGTGCGAATTTGTTCCGACTCACTTAAAATAAACAAGTATTCGATATAGTGGTGGCTTTGTAGATGTTCTATGATAATCTAGAGATTTAATACAATCAGAATGTTTCAATCTAAAACACTGAATGTGAATAATTACTTAGTATATTTTTTATCCATAAATAAACTTGAAAACTACTCGCCTGTAAGAATTATCTTTCTTATAAAAAAAATAATTAGCAAAAACATGAATTAAAAATACAGTATTTACAACCTCTATAGAGAAGTCTGTTAAAAATATGAAATATCTTAGGTGAAAAATACATATTATATCAACATTCTGGCGCAGCTTGAGCCAGTTCAAACATATTCAGATTTTCCAAATGTCATTGTTTTATAAGGGGTGCAAATGATACAATAAATATTTGTAGAGGCAGCTGTTTGAAAAGGATTCGAACACGAAGTGAGGATAATAACCGACCCGCTCTTGGCTCTTGCCACTTCTGTTGATGTTTTCGTAATACAAAAACTGACAGAGTTCGCTAACCTATCATTTTGTTATTTATATCGAACACATTGCGTCTATCCTTTGAGTTTGTGTTCTCGTTTTTACAATAGCCCCGACGCCTCGGATCGTAATTATCTTTAGTAAAATGGCACCTCGTAATTGCATTTTAACACAATTTTATGCAGGTAAACATCGATGTTGATATCAGCCGTATTTAATTAGTTTTTGTAAATTACTTTTAAGGTAGCGAAGTTGCTAAATCTTGAAAAGCTAAAATAAAACTGGTCTATCTAATTCTGAAGACGTAACATAGTTATTTATTTACGATATTGGTACCTACTGTCAATATTATTAAATTAAAAAAATTAAAGAAGCTTGCACACAAAAAGAACATAATATTTTGATGAGTGATATTTATTAAAAAAAAATCTTACAGACGTTAAGCTTTAGTGACTATTTTAGAGCTTTTTGTATTTCACCTTTAATATTTAATTTAAGCTATTTATATATTTTAATTCGAGCATAAAATCGTCTTTTGTATGAATGAGGTCGGTTTTGTAATAAATAAATTAGTTATGCCTGTTTCGGCGAGCTTTGAGCTTTCGAGAGAAGACTCGGTCGTCACCAGACCGTCCGGCGTCCCGCGGTGTGGTTCCGGCGATTGTCTCGTCCCTTGTCCTTCTCCCCTCGTCCCTCGCCACCCTCAGAACCTTCGTTTCGCCGCCCCTCGCCCGTGAGCTTTGCTGCCCCACACTAAGTAATGTGTTCTAATTGATAATGCTCTTACCTAATGCGTTACCTTTATACAATTGGTATGGATTGTATTATATCTTAATTAATACTCGTTAAATTATGGGATCAGATTTTATATTTAACTACCTAAGTAAATTAAATAAAAAAGATCACTTAAAAATACTAAAGATTTATTAATTTACTTGCTTTCGCCGGCTACTCTGTCTTCCTAGAATTAAAAAAAAAACAAAAGTGAGTAGTCTATGTGTATATCAAGACTATTCTTTACGTCTATGCCAAATTTAATCAAGATCCGTTAAGTACTTTAGGCTACTAACTTTAACAAACTCCTATCCATCCACCTAAACTTTCGCATTTATAATATTAGTAAGATAATGTACTACAGCCTAAGAAAAGTTTGCCTAGATATCTACTATGAGTAGAAATAATAAGACAAATTATCATTATCGACAAGTTATATTAATAAGCATTAAGAAACATGTAACCAAAAATATGTAGAACTGGAAATGAGGTACTCATTAATTCCATTCAAGCCAATAAGACTTTACGATTAGTCAATTAACTACTTTTTGTTTTTTTTTTGTGTACCTTTGTCTTTGAATTTCCGAATGATTAGCGCAAATTACCCTAATATACAATAGGTCTATTTGTCTTAACCACCCACTTGTTGCCTCAATTCTTGAACCCATTTTTTGCACATGTGTCATCCCAAACTGCAGGGGTCGACATTAACCGCAAGTTTTCTAAACTTTTTCTGATATTTTCAACTCTATGATTTAAGTTGTAGGGTAGAAATTACTATGAAGGTTTGGGGGTGGATTTGATGAAAGTTGTAAGGCAGTTGTCATTAAATCATGTATGTCAGTTGCGTGGCCGGGATGATGGTGTGAAGCAAGTGGTCGTCGGTTCCTTTGATCTCGGCCGGTACCGTTTCGAGCGAGTTTTTGTTGGCCGCGTTTAGGACGAGTGCTGGTTTTTTGTCAGTTTGTTTGTAATGCCGAGTGTGTGGGACTTGACACGTAGGTAACCATTGTTAATTCAATCCTGTTTGTTATTGTTGTGTCCCGGTTTTGTTGTTAGCTTGTTTGTTACGTAAAACGGATTTAATTTCGATTATAGGAATTTGTTCGATTATTATGTACCGATGTTTGGAAATGTAGTCAAATCTTATTTGAAAAAAATATAATAAAAATTGTTAAACATGTATTTCCTATGTAAAAGACATAAACGAGCGAGCAGATAAAACAAACTTTTTTGCAACTTTAATTTGAAAAAAGAACAAATAATATTCGGATGTATCCAATAGGAAAACTTTTGAGGAAGATTTTCTTGTCGCTATCATTGGATTCATCATCCACTTGCCCTTATCCCTTACGTCGGCACAGTATGTGCTGCTCTTCCATACATCTCTATCAGTCGTCATATCTGAATCCACTGCTTTCTTAAGCATATCCTCTTTCACAAAATCCATCCATACTTTCTTCGGTCTTCCTCTTCCTTTGTAGCCATCCACATTCAATCTTAACACTTTCTGGTTTCATCATTATTTTTATCATTGGATTGGATATTTGAAATCAATAACAACTAACAAGGGAAACTGCATGTTGACAGAATTATTAAAAGTTACGTCCGTTATTAATTCCGCTACGTGGGAATAGTATATTGATGTGTTTTTAAATGTATAGAAAGTTGATTTTCACAGCGGACGTTACTCAACATGTTTAGTTAATTGTTTCATGTTCGAGCACTGTTAAGTCTGACGCTGGCGCGAGGAAGTATGTCTTGTCGATCTCCATTAAGCAAATTGTTGTGAATTTGCATTAGTCACTCGCAAACGATTTATTTAATGTTTGCACGCGAGCATTTTATCGAATATCGATTATCGGAATGTAGCATTTGCATAAAAATCGATATTTAACATTGTCTAATTGCTCGCCGTTTGCGCCACCTATCGACTTTCGAGCGATAAAGCCGTGATTGAATTTTATCGATATCAATTGAATTTTAATTAATTTTGTGTTGATATTGTTTGTTAATTGCTTAGTTTAACATTTGAATGGCACGTTAGAAAACTTTTACGTTTCGTGTATTTATATTATTAGAAACATGGATTGAAAAATTTTGACTGTCGAGTTAAAATCATATATTCATGTGAAAAAGGGATTAAGTGTAAATGACCATCAAGAATCATTGGTAGCAAAACAATAACAGAAAATTGACAACTCATTTGTAGAGAAGTGTGAGAAAATTCCGGGGGCCAGCATGCTTTTGAAGTGCAGTGAAAACCCACGTTAAAATAAATATAACATATTCGTCATTAACCCCTTATCATATTGTATTAATAATAGAAACACAATCGTTAACATTCAAATGTAATATGTAGGTCAGCAATTAAGATCACAATTAGTTACAGATTACACATGTAATCTATTTATACATTTAGCATAGATATAAAGTAATTAGTTAAGTATACTGAGAAGCAAAATGCGACGAGAGGACAGCAGAAAGTGTTAAGATTGAATGAGGATGCCTTTAAGGGTAGAGGAAGACCGAAGCAAGTACGGATGGATTATGTGAAAGAGGATATGCATAAGATGGGAGTGAATTCAGATATGACGGCTGATAGAAATGTATGGAAGAGCAGCATATACTGTACCGACCCTCCGTATTGGTTAAGGCCAAGTTGAAGATGATGAAAAAGTATTTATATAGTTGCAATCTGCGGTTGCTAAGCAATCTTATTATAAAAGCCCAGAAGTTTAAACAAAAATACAGAAAGAAGTGACTACGACATGTTGCTTGTCGTTAAAAAAATTAAAAATATTTAATTTAGTAAGATATTTTTATTGTCATATTAATGTAATCAGAACATTTGCTTTATCAGGTCCATTCTGTAATAATAAGATTTCTTTAAAATAATTGATTTAAATTTTTTATCACCGATTCCAAGTATATTAAATTTTTATTAGAATAATAGTTACAATAAAAAATCAAAATTTCTAATATCATTAAAGTAACTTCTGTTACTGGCATGAAAAATTATAAAGATAAAATTTGTTCCATTGTAAATAAGCATGTCCTTGCCTGACTTCTTTTTCAAACAAGAAATAGAATACAATAGACTATAATAGAATAGGTGAAACATTTAGGATGGAAAAAGCCACCCTAAATGTTTCACCCTCTTTCCTACTTGGATTACCAATAAATAAGAATCAAATCCTGAAGTAATAAAGTAACTGTATAGTAGTAGTATAGGAGCGATTTTAATGTATAATAAGCATTTTCAATAACTTTGTAAGAGAATCTGAATTAAAAAAACACCTTATATATCTTTATTTTATTTGAAAGAAGCACGTTACAGAATAACCCTAACAAATGTACCGGAGGATTGTAACAGGCGGTGTTTATTTACACATTTGATGGCGCCTGTTCTAATATGCGGTGTGTCATCGAATTTGTGAGCCAAAGAGCAAGGATCTCAAATTGTTTGCCTATTAAAAAGACATTGTGTCTAATAACATGAAACTTCCCACTAACCGTTATCTTTTTTTAATCATTATGATTCAAAAAACTTACGCACATATATTGTCAGATTTAGCCGACACCCTAATATTGGCAGCTAATCATTTCGAAAAATTGTCTTCAAATCATTTCAGAACTTTAACAACACAAAGGGGCTAAGCTAATTAGAATTCGCCTTAAGTAATCAGTCGTTTTACATTAAATAATTAATCTCTGCTTAGTTAAGCTATTAACAGTTTTAGGACCGGATTTTGTAAACCAATGGCGTTCTCATAAACTATAATAAGCGTAATTTAACACTACTTAATCAAGTAGCACTTTAACCGAAACTTTTTTCGTCAAAAAAGCTTCTTTACAATTCGGTTTGATGCAACCGTTAAAAATGTGTTCGCAATTTTTCATTCGTAAGAAAGATTAACCGAAAAAAGATTCAAAAGAAAAATGCACGCCGCAAATATTCATGCGGGCGAAGAAATAAATAAAGGAATAAACAACATTAGCAGCTCTTTTGTCGTGCGAACACTGGAACCGATTTCGCGTCATTACGGCCGACGCGAGATTGATTCTGACACAAAGCCTGTCAACATTAGAGGATGAATAAAATGCGAACTCGCCGTCTTATTGTTGTTATAACAAAATGAAGTCGTAATGAGTAGGAGTGCGGTCCGCGGTGCCCGCCTGCGCGCCGCGTCTCGATTGTAAACCAAAATGTCGTCCGATTGAAATAAAATTGCTTTTAATAGTGTGCGGCTTTAAAATGTTGACATTTGACAGGCGTTGCTGACGTGTGTCACCGCGAGCGACCCGCGCTCGCCGCGCCACCGCAACGCCGCGCGGACATTACGTACACTTAATGCATGCGATTAATTGCACATTTTTATTCTTTTGTCATTTTAAAGTTTAAAGACTCCGTTTCACTTATAACAGTGCTTTAAGAATTAACGATTTCATATTGTTAACGCTTTACAATTTTTTTTTTACTTTTACAAAAAATGTTTTTTTAAAAATCTCTTTCTTACTGATGTTATAAATGCGAAAGTTTAGATGGATGGATAGATGTTTGTTAAAGTTTGTAGACGATCTCGACAAAATTTTGCATAGACGTAGAGGATTGTCTTGAGGTAGACATTTCTTTATTTATTGTCCACGCGAACTATAAAGATATCAGGGCGTCTTATGTCAACATTTTGTTCTACTTTTAGCATACGGTTTTACCCATTTTGAATTTAAAATGTTTTTAAATATCTGAATGTATGAAGAACATTTATTGGTTTACAAATGAGTTTCTACGAAGCACACAGTTATTTATTAAATTAGGGTCTAGGTTCAAGAACAGGATGACTCTTGACGCCCACACGATGCATAAAATTATTTAGTTAATCTTATTTTCTGTGTGTTCCACTGTTGGTTAAATTAGAAATGGGCAAATTATTTGCAAATTCGGATGTGTATTGGTAGAGATCACTTTGCAGTTTTGGCATATTTCGGCGGCCGTTTTTTCGTTTGCTATTTAAAGAAAGTTGTAAAGTAAGAAACCATTTCTTTATTAATTATATCGTAAAGTGAGATTTTAAAATTCATTGTATTACCATTACTAACTTGACAGTACTGACAGTAATATTGTAAAGTACTGATGGTTTTTATAATTTTAAAAAATAGGTATGAATTTGCAAGTTTATTTTTCGATACGATACGCAGCAGTTGTAAAAGTGTGGTCATTTCCGTATAGATGTGTAGTATCGGCTCGGTATCGGAGCTACGTGTAGTTAGCGGCGAGACTTTTGTCTTGTTTGTTATTAACAACAATGTGCCGGCGGGCTTGTCGGGCCACACGAAAGTACCGATCTCGTGGTTCAAGATATAAAATTTATTAACTAAAATAGTATATCATTGTAAAGTTTTTGATCGATTTGTCATTTCATTAGTATGTGATGTTTGTTTTTCCTTCACACTGTAGGATTAAATTAAAACATTTTATAAATTACTCTAAAATGAAACAAACACTTAGAGAAAAATTATAAACTATTGACTTAAAATTATAGATAATAAAAGAATGGTTTGGAAACTTAAACTTTGTTACATCAATTTTGGGCTGCTTTTTGGAAAGATACCAATGTTTAAATGTTACTGTCATCACAATATAATAAACGGAGACAGCACTTAAAATATTTGTGTCGTGCCGTGCAGGGAATTTAGTGGGGCTATGCAGGCGCGCTTTGTGGCCGGGCCATGTAGCGGCAGTGATTAGCCGTGCTCAGCACTGTAATCACGCCTCTGCTGCCCGAGCGTCTGCGCAGACGCATCCCCGCCCTCCCCCCAGCCACCTCACCTCTCCTGACGGGCCCGAGGCGAATATTTCCAGAGCAAACAGAAAAAAACCCAAACAACGCGTACGCTGTTAACGACCCGACCTGTTTTCGATGCCGTGTGGGAAGATTTAGCGAATTTGAATTTCGATTGCCTCAGTCGAGCCTCAATGGTCCATCCATCAAGAGAATTGATGGATTCGGGCCCAAAAAGAGGCCGTAAACGTCTTTGGGACGAAAGCGGACCATTTCGCGAGCGACGTTAGACACTATTCTTCATATGTTGCTCACCACATCTGAAATGACCAAATTAGATTTGAGGATACGCTTGATTTTACGATTATTGGAAATTATCTTACTTCTATGATGTTCTCGCAAAACAAAGGCATTACTTTCCAACGACACAGGTTGTTTAACGTGGTTTTTTTTTCAATCCATTTAACTTTCATTATACTAAATGGATGGAGAAGTCTCTTTGTTCCATATGAAAGACAGTTATAATACATTTTTACCCTTTATAAACCAAGAAGGCAAATGATGTAATCTTTACATTACAATGGTATAATTGTATGAAATTGTAATTCATCTTGATACAGCTATGTATTGTGCGTTCCAAATGTGTACCATAATTAAATATAAAAGGTTTCCGAAGTCAAAACTCGATGCCTGCATCTAATTACACCATCTGCCATAACAAGGGCATAACACGTCACTTTATAAACTGAAAACAAAGAATTAATATTTTAACCCAAATCGAGAGATAAAGAGCAAAACTTTGATGATTTTTTTCCACTAAGAAATAACCCCTTGTTAACAATAAGATCGAGTCAAATATGTTACAAACTTATCTCGTATAGACGAAAAAACTGTGCGTTAAAAACCCGTTACCTGATTAACGGAAACTATATCATTGAGCGGCCCTCGTTTTTGTGTTGACTCAGTTACCATTACAAATGGTCGGTTGTCTTGTGTTATTGTACCTTTTGTGAAAGCCGCCGTGATGATGACGTACGCCTTTGTGGAGCCGCAAAGATCACAGGTGCCGTGGACAATGGTACTTTGTATCCGCACACATGTAGTTAAGTAGATAAGTTAGGATACGGAAACCCAGCTTATATTCAGAACACTACCACACCAAGTTTTTTAATTGTTATTTAAAAAGGATAAAAAAAAATAAAACACTATTTATTGACCAAAAGAAAATTAAAAGAACACAACTTATAATTATTAATGAAATAAAAATAAAGATACAAACTCTTGGTCAAAAGGAAAAGGCTCAGCTGATGCGGCCTCCAGCTTGTCACTGAGGGCCGCGCTGGTTTTCATCACGGTGGATACTCTAAATGGTTATGGTAACATATTAAATGACATTTTATTCTAAAGACTGTTTAAATAGTTATAAAATTACAACTACTTTTGCAATTGTATACATAGGTAACAATTGTGTAGGGTAATGTTAAAATAAATATTAACATTATAAATGCGAAAGATGGAAGGATGTTTGTTAGAAATTGTAGGCTAAGCCTAAACTGCTGACGGATCTCGATGAATTTGGGCATAGATATTGAAGATTTTTGAAAAACAAGTATGCTATTTACTTTTTTTTTTAATTTCAAGCAGACGGCGCTACAGGCGAAAGCTAGTATAAAATAATAGTAAACCTGATTAAATCTTCTATATTAATGAATTTCAGGGAATATAGTTTCATATGCTCTAAGAATTTGGGTGTCATGTTTTGTATCTATGTAATCTATGGAAATAAATTAGACTGTACGATTTGATACTCGAGCGATCGATTACTCGTTTATGAAAAAAAAAGATAAAACAATCAAAACATTGCAAATTAAAGATAGTAACCGTTATTGATGATTAGTTTATAGAAGATTTCGTTGATTAAAAACTGAATGTCATTACGTGACAAAATTATCCTGTCGCAAGATAGGTAACACGTTTACCTATTAACAAAATAACATTACTCTCACAATCATTTTTGACGATCATGGAACAATTTATATTTCAACTAGAGCATAATATAATCAAACGATACGCTAGGATTAGAACTGAGAAGGACTTAGATAATGTAAACTTAATATAAAAAGGTTATGAATTATTGTAAAGAATTAGAATTAAAAAATAAAAATGTAATTTTATAATTGAAATGTTATTTATTCCTCAAATAATATAGAACCCAATTAAAAATACCACCATAGTAAAAAAAACAAAAAGTCGTTTATGTCAACTAGTATAACATTCTTGAAGTAAACAATAAAGCCACGCAAATAATGTTGAATAAGCTGTTTAGTTGGTCCGCAATTTAAACATTAAGGGGACGCCATCTTTGACGCTCTGCACAAAGTTGGAGGTAGGGTCTATAATGGGGTAACGAAGCGTTTCGGGAGCTGGTTCCACCGAGTACTTCGACAGCACGGCCGCCAGGCCAGCCACTGACTGCATACGACCTAGCCTCTCGCCTGAAATTAATTGCGCATTATGTTTAGTATTGATTGTCAGAGTGACAGTTCTGGAAAGTGAAGAAACCCATTATAATATATTAATCAAAGTTAACAAATCTACGAATCTCTTATGTACATAAAGATTCTTCTAATGACCGTAACTATTTTTGACTAAAATATTTGGCACTTTCTAAAACATCAAAAATTATTAAATAAAAGAATGCTTAAACTTACCAATGCAAGCTCTAGGACCTTCTCCAAATGGCAAATACACATTTTTTGTCAACGGATTTTTGAAATCAGTTAAAAATCGTTCCGGGCGAAACTTCTCAGGTTCCTCGAAGTATTGCGGGTCCATGTGAAGCGCTTGCACGGGGATCAATATCGACACTCCTTCGTCTATTGTTAGATTCAACTCTGGAAACGTATACTTCTGAGTGCATTGTCTCACCAGGTAACCTAACGACGGGAATATTCGAAGGCCTTCCTTAAACGCACAATGTAAATATGTCATTTCATTCACTGCATCGTAGCATAGCTTGTTGTCATATTTCGCTAAAACTCTATCGATTTCTTCTTGCACTTTACGCTGTTTTTCAGGATTGTAGGCGAGTTGGTGCATCGTGATGCTGGAGGAGGAAGAGGACGTTTCGAAGCCAGCAGCAAAGAACAACAATATCTGAGCAGTGAAGATGTCGTCGGTCAGTTCCATAGATACTTCGTTGGGTGTGCCGTCCGGTTTAAAATGTTCTATAGATTGTCCAACCATTGTACCTTTTTTCTTAAATTCAAGAAATAGATCGAGGAAGTCGTTTCTACCAATTGGTTCGTAATTCCTCTTTTGTAGGACGTTATCGACGAACGTCTGGGTGTCCTTTTCTATTTTTCCAAAGATTCTCAAATGCTTGCACATTTCTGGAAACATTTCCTTGAGTGTCTGAATCATGACTTGAGTTTTAGTAAACTTAAAAACGTCGACGCCCAATTTTCTGAAAAAGGAATCTTCTACGCTGAGAGAATCCATGTCGAGACCGAAACCGTAAGATCCGATAATGTCGGTGGTGAAACGCGCAAATACTTCGCGGGCGTCCAGCACACGGCCAGTCGGCGGCGCATTGATGGCGTGTTCCTTCATGTGCTCGGCACGTTCTACTATATAGGGAAACAGCGCTTTTAGTTTTCCGCTTGTGAATGCAGGTGTTATGCGCGTCCTCAGCAGTTTCCAAAGATCGCCGTCAGCAAGAAAGAGATTCTTGTACAAAGGCTCGATCACCTTTCTGTGAGTAGTGACGCCTCTCATGTGGAAATTTTTAAAATCTTGGGAGAGAACTTGCTTAATAATTTCTGGATCTCTTACCACGAGTTCTGGGCGCATCGCTCGGTAGAAACCTATCACCTTCTCTTTCGGATATTTCCAGTACTGTTCGACGCCTAATTCGGTTATACTTTTCTTCATAAGATATAGACGGGTGTTGTTGCCGACAAATGGCACGGGCTTGTCATGTTTGATGCCTTTCTTTTCCCAATACTTGTAGGTTCGAGTACCGTACAAGTAGAGCGCGAAGAAAAGTGAGAAGAACACGGCTAGGGCGATCATTGTGGTACTGAGTGTCTGAAAGCTGTCTCCGCCGCGCGCTATATATACTTATATATGCCGGCAAAAGTTTCGCGTCATATCTGGGAGTCATCATTACTATGCTAGTTATTAAACTGCAAGTCACAAACCAAAAATAAACCGAGGTTAAAATGTAAAAAGCATTATCTTCATACTATCTCTGTCACTTTCTTTTTAAACGACTATAAACAGAAGGAGATTCCAATTCGTCTGTACGTAAAAATTTTAATTTTAATTTAGGTACCATGTGGTAGTGTAATGCACATATAATTATTTTAACTATAACCCGGGGTATGGTCGTAGTAGTGGCATTTCCACGTGATAAACAAAATATAAGAGTATAAATACAGTCAGTCAATGCATGTGTTTTATTTAGATAAAAATAAACAATATCTTTACCGAGGTAAGTATCTAGATTGTACTTTTTAACCTGTTAACTTAATTTTCATAGAGCATATCCAAATTGTGATATAATATTTATTGTTAGCTTATAGATACGCAGATAGTAGGTTCGTAGTTAATATAGAAAATACTGTTTTGTGACAAAACTGCTTGCTATCTTACTTCCTACTAATATTATAAATGCGAAAGTGAGATGGATGGATGGATGGATGTTTGTTAGAGTTTGTAGCCTAAACGGCGGAAGGAATCTCGATGAAATTTGGCATAGATGTAGGGGATAGTCTGGAAGAACACATACTTGCTTTTGTTTTTTTATTCCGCGCAGACGGGGTCAGGTGCGAAAGCTAGTATTAAATATTTACCAGGGAATAAGTCTTGTAAATGAAATTTTCTTTTTTTTGTAGATAGAACATTTTTAAATATTACAGTCTCTTTTTTAAATCTTAAAAAAAATTTTCACATCAAATGGTGGTTGCAAAATATATACGATGACAAATTATTGTTTCGATATTCCTGTTTTCGAGTCTTAAAATTTTATTTTGTAATAACCTATGGTCCCAATTTTTATGTTTCTTGCCTGTCGGTAAGTCTGCGTTTGTTTCAGGTAATCTATGAAACGACTGGATCAATTATGACGAGACTTACGCTCGGAGATAGCTAATATGCAGGACTATTATAAGTTACTTTTTATTCAATTCTACGCCGCCGAAGTCGCGGGCTACCACTAGTAAAAATACAAAATAGTCAAAACAAATGGTGTAAAATAATGACAGTAATGGTTACAATTCATATTTATGATCAGTTTACTGCGCACTTCCTTAGGATGTGACTTTAAATTTTAACTCATCATCATTATGTGCCACAAAATGTATTAATGGCGCATAATGTTTCCCCAATACTTCGTAACGTAAGTACAGTTAGGGAACCTGACGGTGATAAGTCATTTGAACGATTTGTTCGCACTAAAACGGCGACACGAAACAATAACAAAAAAAAAAGGATGTGTCTGTATGAAAAAATTTCGGCCAGTGGCTACACGGTAAATTGATTTATATTATTGTACCATCTTTGCGCAATTTACTGCTACATAAATGGTTATTTGTATGAAGAGACAGAGTTTGTTTCGTTGCAAGGAACAAGGCAATTTTTCTGTAAATGTAACACCGAGTATTTCTGCGACTGTACATATATTATACGCCGCAAAAGTTTAAATCTCGTGGGGCGTGTGCCGCGAGGACTGCGCGGATAAGAGGTAAAGCCCTGGCGCCTTGCGGCTGACGCGTGCGTGCTTCGACCAGTAGTTGCCTACAATCAACTGAGGGAAGCGGTTGCCGACATATTAGTTCCGCGATCGTAGGTAATTCATATATTTTTTACATTACTATTTACGTTTTCTTATTGTTCACGTTTTAGGGTTTGTTCAATGAGCACATAAAATATATAGGTTTTAAGGGAAAGACGAGTGCTCCGCAGTACTTTCGATTTCTTAGTCAAAAATATGACAATTTACCCAATCTTCGACTGTCCATTATTAATTAGTTGAAGAATTCGATGCTTTCAAAGTTTATTAATTACTAGCTGTCGCCCGCAACTCCGTCCGCGTGAGAATAAAAAAAAGTGAATAGCCTATGTGTTTTTCCAGACTGTCCTCTACATCTATACAAAATTTCACCGAAATCCGTTCAGCCGTTTAGGCTACACAGGCTAGTCCCATCAAAATTGGTTCACTCGTTCCGAAGATAGCGATTGACCCAGATTTTGACAGCGCGGAATTAAAAAATTGGTTGGTTAAAATATTCCCGCGTGTTTCAGCTCAACTACCATTCCGTTATGTTCTTGCCAAAATCGCCCGGGCTGGATGTTTCGTAGAGTACCCGGAACAAACCCTGCTTGCGGACAGACAAAGAGATAGAAAACAAAAATAAATATTTTATGTGATAAATATATCATCTTTGTGAAATCTGGATTTTTTTTTCGATGTTACATACAACTATACACTCAAATATACAGGGTGATTCTAAACGGACGGATCAACGGCTTTATGGAACGAGAGGACCTCACAATGCAAAGTAATATGTTTACAGTGGTCGTTTTTTAACGAGCAAATTTATTGAGTTTTCGTACCTTTATCCCGTTAGATTAGGAATAACACACACGAGAAAATCAAAAAAAACTATTGACATTTTTCTTTTGGCATTTTTTTTTCAAACTATGAGTAGCTGTAATTATTTTTTTCACACTAACCTTCCAACAAGTTTTTTTTTTCAAAAACTGCGGCCATGTCTGTAGAAAACAGTTTCGCTTTTCGTTTGTTTTTAATGCAAAAACGTTCTTTTTGCAGTTTTTGAAGTAATCGAGGGCAATAATCTCTTGTAATTTTCATACAAGACATATAGAATGTAATTGTAGAAAAAAATTGCGCTTAAAAGTATTTAAATTGAACTAATAGTTCAGAAGATATCTCGAAAACAAATATTAAGGTTAACTAAAAATCAGCTCATTTTGCATTGTGATATTTCTGTTATTATGTAGATTACTACTTAGTTTATACGTACAAAGAAAAAGTATGTAGGTTTTTTAGG
This sequence comes from Papilio polytes, assembly GCF_000836215.1. Taxonomy (NCBI): domain Eukaryota; kingdom Metazoa; phylum Arthropoda; class Insecta; order Lepidoptera; family Papilionidae; genus Papilio; species Papilio polytes. The sequence continues at coordinate 3,375,667 of NW_013525069.1, read as the reverse complement.
CTTTCTTCTAGGAATAAAAAGTCGTGGGCAACAGCTAGTTTTAATATAGATATATACATAGAAAATTATAAATAGGTATGTACATTCCTATTTTACGCCTTTATTTATTTTTCTAACACTATATGATATGTTGTTGTTCTTCACGCCCGCTAGGGGCGCTGTACTACTCTGATCCATCTGCCGATAACTTTACAAAAACGATTTCAAAAATATTATAATTATAAACAATGTCATAAATATAAGTCATATCCTTCTGTTTTTGCAAAATCAATGAAATATTCTTAAAAAAGTCCTATACCTATTAAAAAGTAGTTTATTAGGTTCGAACCCTGGTATCTCTCAATATTCAAATAAATATTTAACTAGCTGCTGCACGCGACTTCGCCCGCGTGAAATTAAAAAATATAGCCTATGTTACTCACAGATAAATTACCTTTGTAACGGTGAAAGAATTTTTAAAATCGGCCCCGTAGTTTTTGAGTTACATACAAAAATATAAATCTTTCCTCTTTATAATAATAGTATAGATTATTTTATTTCTTATGTTAATTTATCTGACGTTCTTACGACGAAAGAAGATACCACGTTGCACGTCACCGCCAAAACGGCGTACGGACTTTGATCTTTGTAAAATAATCGATAATTCAATTTAAGCCATCTGTCCTTGCCTCCAATACATATCAATCAAGTAGATGATATTAATGAAATTTTATAGGTGCCTAAACTAATTGAAAAAAAAAACAACTATATTTTTTAAATACTGCTGACTGAAAACCCTTTAAAATAGGAAATTTTAGAGTGAACGCTGTTAAAATGATTATTCCTTCAAACTTGTGTGAGACCAGAGAACGTATTCTGATGCAAAACAATGGTCAGATTAAAGGGAAACAGTACAAAAAGGATAACTTTGTTATTAGAAACATTGGGAAATAAGAAAAAAAAAAAGAAGCAAATAATTAAGTTCAAATGTATTTAATTTTATTTAACACATTTTCATGAACTTAATTTTTAACCCATTGAACCCTTGCTACCAAAGTTTGATAATATAAAGCAATTTAATTTAAATTTAATAAAAATGTACCAAAAGCAACCTTTTTATAAACTCGTACATTTTTGAGGCAAAAAATAGCATACAATAGAAATATAAAAAAGCAAAACAACAAAATAAGCCGTTACAATGTTTATTTGACCCTCAGTTTGAACATCAAAGGCACACCATTTTGGACACTTTGCACTATGTTGGAAGTCGGGTCTACGAGGGGCTGGCGAATCGTCTCGGCCGCGGGTTCCACGGAGTACTTCGACAGCACGGCGGCCAGGCCTGCCACAGCCTGCATACGACCCAATCTCTCACCTGAAATTATACAAGTAAAGTTTAATTTTGATTGCATGTGATTACAGATTACAGGTATAATGAAGTCCCGAGACACTTTTTTGATCCAGAAAAGTGTTTAAGTCTAAGTTCCAGTATTGTATTTATTGTGATTTAAGTTCACGTTTCTACGATAGAAGGAACGTCTCTAACTTCTGTAAACTACTATTTGTGTTTATAAAAGAATGGTCTCTTTCCCATTTTAATTTAATATTCATCACCATATACGTCAGCATACATCCCCACTAATTAAGGCATAATACACATAATGCATTTCTCCGCCGATATGTGCAAGTTGCATAACTATGTATTCCTTCACCGTAAGAAAATCAAGTAAATTATGTACATAATATGAAATTCGAAAATCGAAAATTACATTGACTTATGTCGGGATTCAGACTCAAGACCTGTTGATTACAAGTGAAGTGCCTAAATCCCTGAGACAACGATATATTTTATGTATAAAACAAAAAATAAACTTACCAATACAAGCCCGAGGACCTTCTCCAAATGGCAAATAGATATTTTTTGTCAACGGATTTTCAAATTCGGTTAAAAATCGTTCCGGGCGGAACTTCTGAGGCTCGTCAAAGTATTGCGGGTCCATGTGAAGCGCTTGCACGGGGATCAATATCGACACTCCTTCGTCTATCGTTAGATTCAACTCTGGAAATGTATATTTCTGAGTGCATTGTCTCACCAGGTGACCCAACGATGGGAAAATTCGAAGACCTTCCTTAAACGCACAATGTAAATATGTCATTTCATTCACTGCATCGTAGCATAGCTTGTTGTCGTATTTCGCTAAAACTCTATCAATATCTTCTTGCACTTTCCGCTGTTCTTCAGGATTGTAGGCGAGATGGTGCATCGTGATGCTGGCGGAGGAAGAAGACGTTTCGAAACCAGCGGCAAAGAACAACAATATCTGAGCAGTCAGGATGTCGTAGGTAAGTTCCATAGATACTTCTTCTGGGGCGCCGTCTAACTTAAACTTTTCAATAGATTGTCCAACCATTGCACCTTTTTTCTTAAACTCAAGAAATAGATCGAGGAAGTCGTTTCTACCAATTGGTTCATAATTTCTCTTTTGTAGGACGTTATCGACGAACGTCTTGGTGTCCTTTTCTATTTTGCCAAAGATTCTCAAATGCTTGCACATTTCTGGAAACATTTCCTTGAGTGATTGAATCATAACTTGAGTTTTAGTAAACTTAAAAACGTCGGCGCCCAATTTTCTGAAAAAGGAATCTTCGACGCTGAGAGAATCCATGTCGAGACCGAAACCGTAAGATCCGATAATGTCGGTGGTGAAGCGCGCAAATACTTCGCGGGCATCCAGCACACGGCCTGTCGGCGGCGCATTGATGGCGTGTTCCTTCATGTGCTCGGCACGTTCCACGATAAAGGGAAAGATCGCCTTCAATTTTCCGCTTGTGAATGCGGGGGTCATACGCTGCCTCAGCAGTTTCCAAAGGTCGCCGTCCGCAAGAAAGAGATTCTTGAACAAAGGCTCGACCACCTTTCTGTGAGTAGTGACGCCTCTCATGTGGAAAGATTTAAAGTCTGGGGATAGAATGCGCTTAATAATTTCTGGATCTCTTACCACGAGTTCTGGGCGCATCGCTCGGTAGAAACCTACCACCTTCTCTTTCGGATGCTTCCAGTATTGTTCGACGCCTAATTCGGTTATACTTTTCTTCATAAGGTACAGTCGGGCATTGTTGCCGACGAACGGCACGGGCTTGTCATGTTTGATGCCTCTCTTTTCCCAATACTTGAAGGTTCGTGTACCGTACAAGTACAGCGCGACGAACAGCACGAAGAACACGGCTAGGGTGATCATGGTGATACGGAGCGTCTGTGGGCTGCCTCCGCTAGGCGCTATATATGCTGGCAAAATTCTCGCGTTTCATTTGCAAGTCATCATTGCTAGTTAAAAAATTGCAAGTCACTATTACGAACTAAAATAAATTGTTAAAAAAACATTAATGTTGCTATCTAAATATGTTTATGTATTTTAACTGCAAGATTTTGGTTATAGTAAGTTTTCTTTATACTATCTCTATGCTACTATTTTTTTAACTGATTTAAAAAGTAGGCGGTTCTCAAGTCGTCTGTATTGGCGTATTACCTACTTCCTAACTTCGCGACTGGTTATCCGATTTTGATAATTCTTTTTATTTTTAAAGGTAGTCCAGGTTACGGGGTCAAAAATTATGTATGAAAGAAATGTATAGTTATTTAAATATGCTAAAATAAAAGTCCTGGATAATATAAGTCTGTCTTCTCTGGTTTTCTGACAATTACCACTTTATATTGAAACATCAATTAAAATACGTACTCCACTTATTAGACGTTCCTCTTCGATAGGAATATATATAGGATAGAGTACTAAAGTGTGAATTATATAAAAAAAATATTAAAAACCAGGTGCAACCCGTAACTTTCTTGTTTTATTTGCTTATGCTTGCTAAAAAAACAACTACAATATCTACGTAAAAATGATGTACAAAAGAATTATAAATTTAAAAGTATGCTTCCAGGTACTCCCGATGACCGCCGACTTTCGAAAGAAAATAGTTTATAAATAAGGAAAAGAAATATGCTTAATAAAAGATAGCTTATATCTACAGTTGTTTTATTTTTATTGATAAGGTAAAGAGCATTTGGTCCCCTGAATTCGCCGAAATAGCGAAAAGACCACAAATGCAATTGCCTAATGGTTTACTACGGTTGTATTTAATTGGTTTAAAAAGTATTTAAGAACGCACGTTATTTGCGACGTATTTTTTTTAAATTAAAATTACTAATATTATAAATGCGATAGTTTAGATGGAAGGAGGGGTAGATTATTATCATAAAGTACTTCCTAAACGGCTCAGTGGTTGTCCATTAAATTTGACACAGATAAAGAACAGTCTAGAAGGACACATAGGGTACATACTGTTTTGTTTAAAATTCCGCGTGGACGAGGTCGCGGGCATTAGGTAGTGTTACATAATTCCGAAAAATAAAGTTTAGACGATATCACGATGACAGTAAACAATACGCGCAACTGGCAAAATCGACTAGAGTTCCGCGTGTCCGGGCCGGGCGCACACGTATTACAAGGTCGTTAGTAGCTAGCAATCTCCCGCGTCTTCGTCGGCGCACAATAAAAATAAGTTGTACATACATATACATCTTTAGTCTTATAGTAAAAATGCAGTGGAATCCATTTATTACGACATCGTAAGAAATAACAAACATGTTCTAAATGGACGTCATACAAAGATTTTTTTTAGAATACTGACAATGCAAATAGATCGTATTTTTTTTTATATTACAAAGATACACTACAATTTTATGAATTGAATAGATATAAGTAGATACAAAGATAAGCAGACGGTATGTACAACAGATAAGAAATCAAACATTTGTCTTGCTAATTTCCGGTTATACTATATGTTTTATCTATTTACAAATAAAATAATAATCTCAAACAAAATAATTCACTATGTTAATATTGGAAATGTCAACGGTACAAAAATAAACATTTAAGACAAGGTCAATTTAGGTCAAAACAAAATACATCGCCGTTTAAATCTGTTTAAAGAGGCGACCAGTTTCTGACCATTAATATTTATTGCCGGAAGCATCATGAGGGAATTATGTAACAGTATCTGTTAATATTGTCGTAGTCACATCACAACATACCAAGATACTCGTGTAATAGACGAGCTGTGCCCTTGTGGCTTTATCGTGAAAATTATTTTTTTGTTTACTTTTGTCAAATTCTCAATTGCAAATGTCAAGATTGCAATTACCATAATAACCTTGCTTTCTTAATATCCCTTTCCCACATGAAGTTCTTTTTTTTCTAATTTATTTACCCCCAAAGTGTAATGGAGTGAAAATATATATAGCCTAAAGTATGTCGTAAGTGTAGGGATATTAAAAAAGGAATTATTCAAAAATATTCGGTGATTGATGACATCCTACGCCACAAAGTAAAGTGTGTTTACGCTTTATTATATTAGTATATAGATATGTAACTTGATAACATATCACGTGGGTAATATTTTCACAGGTAAATAGTTTTAAACATAATTTGTTGGTGAAGAATACGGTGACCATGCATGACTATCCAATTCTAGTTTAAGGACAAATATGTAACTTAAATACTAATGCACTTATTTCTTTCACTCTCTAAAATAGTTTTGTTATATAATTTCAGATTTAAGATATAAGAAATAAAATAGTTTTGTAGCATAAATTTCACAAGACTTATTTAGCAATGACTGATTTAGAATCATGTATTTTGTATTGATTTTAGTAAATATATTAATGATAACACTAATACTTTAAAATCTATCTGAAACAATAATCAGCTGACGTCAGACAACAAATACTAGGTTTTTTATAATACTTGTTCTTAAATCACATTTCAACATTGTCACCATCGCCAGAGAGGGATAGAACGGACAGTTATTGAGGTCTCGCTCGGCATCAATTTTCGACAAGAGCTCAATCCTGTTCTAGTACATCTATGGGAATGATTTAATTGTAGATTGTAGACCAGTTTGACATTTTTATGTCAACGTTTTTGTACGTTTTACTGCATTTATTATTTTACAATAGCATCAGTAGGTACAATCGGGGTATCTACCAATTTGTCACTCAAGAGAGAGTCGTGTAAATATTTTGTACACATTAGTACGACAACGAGAAAATGTAGCTAGCTTTTTAATGATTTAAAAAGTATTTTGCGTTAATTTGCTGTCTCAGATTTTTGAAAGAGAATGATAAGGACAGTAATGTTCTTATGACGTTAGCAGATAATGTTGATAATAAGAGTAGGAAACTTTGTATTAAATAGGAATAAAATTGTTGATTATCGAACGATAACGAAATATGAAAAAAGTGTGTTTTAATTAAATATGTTATAATAACGTTAAAATTACACTTTACATTTATTTGTGAGCATATACACTAATATTAATATATAAAAGTGTATATCAGTATTTTGCACAATTAATATGATTTATATGAATTAAGCGACGTCAATCAATTCCAAACAGTAGTAAAAAAATAATTGATTTTTAAGTCATTAAATTTGTTAGAAGTTTAAAAACATTACAACTTGTGCGCACCTTTAGATTTCGTACAGTCTACACAACAGGTATACACGTAAACAAAACTATAGAAAAACAGTAAATTTAGAGATTATTGTAAGAACATATGCGATTTATTATACTTTTGAGATGGATTTTGTTTCATAAAATATAATCTATAAATTATAGGTATATCAAAGACGGAGGTTATTCAATGTTATCGGTGCAGCAACTCATGCTGACTGTACTTTTATCAAGCATTCGACGAATACGATAATTGGCAGCGACATTTTTATGATCGAGTATGCATATTAATGTTTCGAAATAATAACTGGGGAAACCTCTAATAATATCCTATGAATATTTAAATAATTTAATGCTATGATTTATAATTGCTTAATTAAGACACTTATTATATTAATTACAAACCTTTACTAGGTCGCTGTTAAATAAATAATTTAAATAGACAAATTCTTTCTTTTTAGTCTATTTCTTTAGATACAATTCTAGTCTATAGTAATGACACTTTAAAGATGTAGGTAAATGATCAATTAACTAAAATAATTTCACCTCGAAGAGCGTCGGTGGCTCAGTGGTTTAAGCTCTTGACTTATAATCCATAGGTCTTGGGTTCGAATCCCGCTGTACCAATGTGATTTTCGAATTTTCATATGTACATAATTTACCCGAAGTTCTTGCGGTGAAGGAAAACATCGTGATGCAACCTGCGCTTATCGGCGAAGAAATTCAAAGATATGTGTGAAGTCAACCAACCCGCACTTCGCCAGCGTGGTTGACTATGGCCTAGTTACCCCTTACTTAGGGTAGGCTCCGAGCCCCTCGGTGGGGACGTATAGTGAGCTGGTGATGTGAAGCTCTATTGGAACCCAATGAGACCATGGTTAGAAAAAAAGACTTGTAAATCTATCTAATGATATCTCTACATAAGTAACTTTGATGTAATATGTTCGAGCAAAATTGCATTAAGTATAATATTAATACTTAGTTTATTTTTAACTGTTTTCAACATAACTGTTTCTACGAACAGAGACAGACAATTTCTGAGCTTTTAAAGATTTATTACTCTAATCCCGTACGAATATGCGCATTTATTTTTATTATTAAAAACTACGGTCGACTATTAATTCGTTAGCCAATTATACTATGACCGGCTTATGTGTGTTTTTCAACATCCTGTTTAAGACTGGTAGTCGAAATGTAAACGGCAAAGCTGTTCAGACATTATGCTAAATAACTCGACGCCTTCGCACGGCGATGTCTCAAATAGCACATTGCCAGATTAACCCATTGTGATAAATATTCGCTCATGTGTTCTAAACATAACAAAGCATTTTTTTCTTATAATTTTGCAGCAGACATGAAAACTGTTTTCTAACTGGCCACTTAATTAACAGATATGAAAAGCAGGATTTTGTGCATTAATTACTTTGATCGTTTACTGAAAAGAAAAAAAAACTGCATACATTTTAAAGTAGGGCGGAATCATTCTTATTCTTAAGTTTGTAATTACGAGTACATTTTGCTTGTTTCTATATCCACATACTAAAGTGATCAGTATACTCTGACGTACTTTGGAACTCCTGGGTCAATTTGTTTGGAGTTTTTTTTTATATTAGCAGATTTTTGTTAATTTACTAATATTTCTTTTACCATTCCAACTAAGCTCTAGGCTTGTGCTAGGATATGGTAAAGAATAGTCGAATGGCGGGATGGTCGAGTTATTGGGTTATTATTTAGAAGGCTTGTTTATTTACGATTGCTTGTAACTTCAGCCCCGTGAAAAATATCGCGTCTGTAACTCACTGATAAATTACCTTTCTAACAGTGAAAGATTTTTTTAAAATCGGCCCCGTAGTTTTTGAGTTATTTCAAACATACAAAAATACAAATCTTTCTTCTTTATAATATTAGTATAGATTATAGATTTTGAAGCTAAACTAACTAATGCTTATTGTGTTATAGATCCGGAAGCTTTACCAATGTTAACGGTAGTAAAATTTACCAATTATAAATATGTAGATCTTGCCCTATAAGGGGGTGTCCAGGCAGATGTGAAAGGGAATGTTCGTATTTATTCTGCAGGATGCATACGGTCGGACAACAGCCGTCCGTTATATTGTAAAACATCTGCCGTTTCACGCTTGCCTTTTTCCAATTTTCCATCGACACTTCGCGTCGCTTCTCATAAAAGTTTATGTTTGTTGAAAAGATCAGTATTCGCCGACGGACAAACGTACACTGCCATTGGTCATGCCGTCTTGACATAAGTAACCGCATTATGGTGACGTTAAATGATAATGGACTCTATCTCTTTGGGAATGTGATTGAAAATCGAATATGTTTGTCTGGTTTTGATCATACGTTAGGTGGTCGGAAGACATGGCAGTGCGTCATGCGTGTTAAATAGCGTTGAACAATTCTTTAGAAGTGCTTATTAAAATATTTGTTGTTGCGACGTTATTTATTTGTATACGGCGGTGCTTTGTGCCGGTGTTCAACCGCCTGTGCTGTGTTCTGTGGGTGTCGCGGTGCTATTGTACCGCGCTGTGACCAATTCTTCATACTGAAATATGTATAATAACGGTGCGAAATTAGTTTTTTTTTCTCTTAACGTAACATATTACACCTCTCGACCTAGAACAAGATATTACTAGGATATGTGTGTATTGTTTTCCCTTGCATTTGTCGGTTACTTATAGAACAACTAAAGCTCTCGATGTCCGCACCCAATGTCCATACAAATGAATCAATTAAATAGAATCGATTAAGAAGGCCCCGAGCCCGCCGACTTCTGATCCGAATTCTCGCATAGAACGAATCAAGGCAATTATTACGTACCCAAAATGGAAAATTAAATTGGGCATCGGCTCGACGCGCTCAAAGACCCGGACCTGTTAAAACATTATGAGCCGTACCATTTTTATCTTCACTGATCAAAACCAGCGCTTCCTAAACTTTATGAGAAGTAACACTCAAAAGAATACTTTATACATTCCCATCCAAATTTCTTGTAAATTTGTGTACTTAGATACATCTGTCGCATTACTATGAAAATGTTTTTAAATCTAAGCATGTTTTTTTAAACTTGATATAACCTAGACCTAGCTCGCCTACGAAATGCAAATTGTTTAATTTATTCATAAGATCCTTATTAAATTTTCAATAGACTCTCAAGTATCCTAATTTCCAGTTTAGGAATCGTTGGTCAGAACCCGGAGCCAGTCGATTCCCGCAGACGAGCCGGCGCAGAGGGAGCGGGATGCATCGCGAGGGAAAGGGAGAGCACGACCGACCGTCAGAGGTCGAATTTAAACGTGGAATGTTTATGGTTCTACCGTTTTATTTTACTCGTCGACCGGCAAACCATTAAATATTGTTTCAATTGAATGCGGCCAGATCTGAAGCTGTCTAATAGAGTAGATTAAAAATGTTGACGGCTGATTGATTTGGATTCGCAATCTCGTAGCTTTTTAGATATGTATCGGCGATTCAACTACTTGTGTTACGGCCGACATCTAGGGTCAATTTAGGTAGGGATCAAATGGTGATACTATAACAGCAGTAATTAGAACAGTTGTAAGCATTACATGTTTTGTAAGTGAGAGGGTAGATAACAAAAGAAAAAGTAAAGGATCGCCATGATCTTTTGATTTTACAAAACGATCTCACAATTCTTTGCATCCTTGCTTACTATAGGCAGTATTTTGAAGAATTTTACAACGTTTGCTGGTGCTGTTTGTTGCTTAACGCGACAGTATTTCTATTATTCATGGGTTTACTTCTACTAAAATAGTAAGAACATTATTGAAATAAGATGTTCATAGCTCTGATCCACATAGGAATACTAAACGAAATACTATAGATTATAGAAAAGCGTGAGTGATATCGACTTACAAAGGTCTTGCGGCCACCGTCGTGCTGTCTGGCTGCAAGCATTGTGGCCGATTGGGCACGGCGCCGCGCACTGAGCTCGCTGTTGTGACACCATCGCATCACACGCGCCGACACACCGGCTGTTTGCATTGTGCGCCCGTGACGCATCGCCTCTTTGGACCTCGCCGCATTTTATGAACCTCAGCTTTGTTGCATTGAATAAGCCCGATGTAAAGCAGGTCCGCTTTAACAATTACAGAAGACCTAGGCACGACCTCGGCCCATTGTCGCCTCCTTTGTGCGACCGACTAGCAGACGTGATGTCGCAAACCTCCCAGACTTTACGACGCTGCAAAATCTTGCATATTAATTGTCGATATTTTAATATAGATAAGGTCTTTAAATACATTTTGTTATGATCCACACCTTTTAAATAACTAAACGATTGATTTGCATTTAAATAAAAAACAGAAAAGAATTTAATGTTCCCGCTAATTGATTTTGTTCAAATCTTTAGAGTTAATCGCCTTAAGTTGTAATAAATTTTAAATCTCGGCAAAGCCAAATATTGTTGTGAAAGTTTGTTGAAATAACAATTTAAAATTGCTACTGTGTATACGTTAGTAATAATGGTGGACCAATATAACCTCCTTAACATTTTAATCATATTAATATTATAAATGTGAAAGTTTAGATGGATGGATGGATGGATGGATGGATGGATGGATGGATGTTTGTTAGGGTTTGTAGTCTAAACGGCTGAACGGATCGCGATGAAATTTGGTATAGATATAGAGGATAGTCTGGAAGAGCACATAGGCTACTTACTTTGTTTTTTTTTAATTCCACGCGGACGGAGTCGCGGGCGAAAGACAGTTATTGATAATTTCAATTAAAGACACTAAATAGAAGAGTAGGCATTTCTAAACGCTGCACTGCCGCGTAGCACTACCAAAATTCGTCGAATCGAACGACAAACAAGGTGATAAAAAATTTGCGAATTCATAGTCGTTGCAGAACATTTTTTCTATCAATTTAAACTGTCGGTTCCAATTTTTTAAAGTCTTTCGTAAACATTTTGTTAAATAGATAAAAATGTTGAATAAAGTTCCAATAGTTTGTCGTTTGTTGTAATAAATTTAGAAACGTGATGCTGTAAAAAATAAAAAAAAATACGGCAATGACAATAAACCGACTGCGCCGTATCATACTTAATATTAAAAATGCGAACGTTTAGATGGATATTTGTTAGATTTTGCAGCCTAAACGTCTGAAAGGATTTCGATGAAATGTGGTAAAGATGTAAAGATGAGTCTGGAAGAACACATAGGCTACTCACTTTTGTTTTTTTTTAATTCCACGCCGACGGAGTCTTGGGCGAAACCTACTCTGGAATAAGTACTGTAGCAATTTTTAGGGGTAGTTGCCATTTGTTTTTTTGACAAACTTATTCCACAATAGAAGATAGAATAAAGCCCACTAAAGACTCTTAGTTTTATCTGAACAGTCCGATCAAATAAATATAACAAAATTGGGAACTGTTCAATCCTCAGTTGCCACCTACGCACATTAGGTTATCTGTTCACATAAAACTGAGGGTGTGTAGCACGCTTAAGCGATAGGCATATTTACTGTCACCTTTTATGAAGTACCTTTAGTGTCCTAAACTTTGTTTGATATCCCTTTTTATATAATTTGGTTGTATTTGAGACAAAGAGCAATGTAAATATAAAAAGTATTTTGCATGAAAACTGCAGTATTCTTGTGTAAATGGATTGAAGAATACTCAGAGCGTGTGCACAACTTTGACTAATCAATCACACAACTGTTGTCCGATTGTCGATTGTTCAGATAATTCAAATGTATAGATGTACTAATAATCGAGTGCGCACCTCCATATATGCGCATAGGAATATCAGCGTGACTAAACAGCGATTTTTCAGTCAAAGGTGTGCGCCCGCTCTAGATGATTGACATAGGTAACAAATTAAAACACGATATAAACAGTTAACATATATACTGTATATTTTATATCTTAAAGCTACAATAAGTTATGCTTATTTATAATTATGACTTATTTATATATTTACAAATGTATTTATCTAACACAAATATCACAGTTCTTAATAAATACACAAATATAAAAAAACTATACAATTTTGAATAAAGGTGAGTTACTTGTTGAGATATCGTCGATCGGGTGTCAGTCTTTGAACGAATTTTGTGTATATCCTGAAAAATTCAAAAGTGTGGTGACGTCATATGCTATACTATTTTCTGTACAAAATAAAAAATAAAAAATCTACTCAAAAAATTCAATGTTTTCTCCCAATGGTTTCATCATTTGTTTTACGAATTTACGACAGTTAGCTTAGTTTCCTTATAAAAAATCCTAGCAATCTTTTAAACTTGTCAATTGGACCGATATAGATTTATAGATAGTTTCTTAATAAAATTGTATTGTAATGTGCCTTTTATTTTAGTCATAAATACTCTATTATTAGTTTCATTCCAGCCAGCAGCTTACGCTAGCGTCGAAATAGTCAAAATCAAATAGGCACGGAATACCATGGCTTATAATATATCTCTACATAGAAATCAAATCTTATTCGTAATTAGAGATACCATAATATTAAAAAAATTCTAACCAAAAGAAATAATTTACAATTTCACTTTTACAAAAGTTCTTATAACAGACTTACGTAAACGGAAATTGGTAATATGATAACAAATTTATTTTTAACGTATTTTATAATTCGTAATAACTTTATTTTTAAATTTCGTTATTTTATATCCACTAAAAATTAAATCCATTGTATTCGAAGTGTCTTTAGGCTTTCCGGCCTACATTTATAACAATGATTTGTAAAGACTTTCAAAATTAAGAAAAAACTGTGAAATAATCTGTAACGGTCTGTAAGAAAATTGAACAAACCGACGTTCAACAGCTATCTGGTGATTAGATGCAATATTTAAAAAAAATATCTCAACTAAATCGAGTTTGATCATGTAACTCAGGATTACCCGATAATTACATCTGTTAAGAACCACGTCGACACAAGAGTCTGAATAACTACTAATAAGGGTTGACATACACGGACTGGTTCAACTGGCGCACGGACATTTTTTTAATAACAACTGCATGTTGAAGAGTGTACCGGTAGAGGCCATAGGTACCAAGCGCTTGAAGCCTCCCAAGTGTGGTGGCCTTTAGAATTTTCTAGAGTAAATGATTTTAATATTGAAAACCTATCAGTTTTCAACATAAATAATTAACTATTGATTTTTATTTATAACAGAATTCAAAAAAATCTTACCTTATTTTATTTATTTGACTCTAACACAATCGACGATTTTGTAACTCTTCTGTTCCTAATTTTTGTTCACTAATTTTCTAACACTTAGGCGTAATAATAATTGCCTCTAGAGTTCCTTATAACTAGAGCTAATCCTGAGATCTTTTAAAAACGATGCTACCTGTTGACAATGAAAAAATAATCATTAGAACACAGATAATTAAAAAATGATATTAAGGTTATATGTTTTTGAAATACTGGCCAAAGATAATTAAAATGTTTGAAAATGGAATACGTTACTGGCGATAAAGGAATATTACATTTTTTTTAATTAGGTTAGGAGTTCATATAACCTATAATGATTAGTTTTTATAAGACAAGGGACAAACGACCAGCAGACACACCGAAGTTACGATTAACGCCCACAAACAACAGCAATACCAGAGTAACTATAGATGCGGCTGGCTCATCATCATCAGCCCTTATCTGCCCACTGTTAGTCATAGGTTTTCCCTAATAACTTCCACAGATTGCGGACCTTTGCCTTCTGCGTTGCTGGAAGATACGCATGTACTACAGATGCACTGTTTCAAAACAACTTAATGATACATGTTGAAACGTTTTATTAAAGAGTATAAGAGAAAATTGACTAGCGACGGAGTTATGCCGTAACATACATAAAAAAACATACAGACGAATTGAGTACCTCCTTCCTCTGGGAAGTCGGTCAAAATAGGAACATGTTTTTGTAATGTTTAAGCAGTGAAAACCCGAGTTAACAATCAAATTCTTATTGGTACGAACACAAAGGTCTATTTCAATTCAACTTGTATATGTCAAGATAGATTTGAATGTCAGTAATACAATGAGCGATACAAAAGCTGTCGGTTAATATTTTTTTATTCATATGAATCATTGTTTTGTGTATTCGTATCATATTTTGTGTTATTTTGATTTATAGTTCATTCTATATTACAAAACAAAATCAATCGATCAGTATATCTGCAACATAAAAATACTAAATTGATTTTGCTAATAGACGGATGTTTTCGTAAGGTTGTCTATATGTAATGGGATTTTATAAATTGGATAAGATGTAAAGATTTATAGGATATTTAATTCGTGCAAATTATTTTTTTAAAAACTAGGCTTACAATGTATGCGGCACAGCACTGTACATATGGTAACTAGTTAAGTACACTAATCATACTAATATTATAAATGCGAAAGTTTAGATGGATGGATGGATGTTTGTTAGTGATTGCAACTTTAACGACTAAACATATTTCGATCAAATTTGGTATAAGTGTAGATGATCGCCTGGTATAACACTTAGGATACTCACTTTTGTTTTTTTATTTTAATTCCACGCGCACGGAGTCGCGGGCGAAAGCTAGGATGAAATAATGTTAGCAACATCGCGATTCAAGAAACCCCTATTGTCTAATGTTGGGGATGTTTTAAAACATGCATTTAAGAGACATCGTAAGCTACGATAGGAATTGACCAATAACTGCTACGTTATAGCTACGATATCCTGCATTCGGTTTGTACAACTCATTTCATTCGTTTAAAACAATTATTGCAATGAAAAATCGATTTTAAAGTCGATACCCTATGTGGTCCAATTTATTTTATGCACAGTGTAACTTGGGAATTTTGTATTTACCCAAATTGGAGTATCAAAATAAATTATCTAAAACGTTCTGTACGATAAGGATTGTCTTTAAAAATCACTTATAGTATTTATACTTGAACATTTCATTTGACACTATTGCTATTTTTATTTAAATTGACGCGAGAAACAGTAGACGTATTTATCGTATTTACACTAACTATCTATCTATACTATTATAATAAAGCGTAAACACACACTTCTTTGTTGCCTAAGATGTCAGAAATTATATCATAGTTTTGACTAATTCTTTTTATAATAAAAAGCCCTACACTTACGTCACGCTTCAGGTTATACTTATATTTCCACGCCATTAAACTTAGGGGGTAAATATTTTGGATAAAAACCCTAATGGGGGAAAGAGACCATAAGTTGCTACCAACGTCAAGGAAGCCAGATTGCCAAGGTTTGTAATGTCATTTCATTTTGACATTTGGTATTGATAATTTGATATTTTGAAATGTAAACAATAAAATATTTCTTTTATAATTCCATGCGGATGAAGCCGCACTGGAACAGCTAGTTGAGAACAAATGAAAAAAACATGTAAAATCTTTCGGCCATTGCTTGCCATATTACCAGATTCTATACAACCTTTTCAAAGAATTATGAATTGTGTGAACGACGATATCTTAAAATTTATTTTTAGTTTTAGGTGAGAAATAAAAACAATATTTCTGCTTGTTATTTGTTCTTAATAAAGGTTTGTTAATTAAAATTGTACAACAAGTTTAATTAAGTTTTCGCGTGTAGTCACACTTTGTTGATTTTATTTTTGATGCTAAAAATTTTGTACGTACTTGTTGAGAACTGTGATTCTATCTTAAACTGAGATAATATTCACATGACCTCTACTTGTTTAGCTTTAGTTATTTTTGGTTTAAGTAATTTATAACTTGTTAACAACTTTTTACACGTCTTCGTATTTGCAGACATAGAATCAGTATTATGAGTACTTGTAAATGTCTGTAGATATCATTTGTATTCTAACGCCATTGGTAACATGCCAGTTTATAATCTTACTAGTCATAACAGCTAACGATATGTTGAAAATTGTACTACTTATTGAAAACTTTATTTATAATAATGATAGTATAGTTAAAATTGTGTTTTCCTGCAGCATTATTGTTTTAAACCACAACAAATCATCACAATTTTCATTCCATTGTTTAGTTTGTTGTAATGAGATTTTATCAACGTTGTTTTGTTATGGAATAACAATTAAGTTGTCTCAATCCACTGTTCAACATTTTATTATTTTGGTTTGCTGTTGGATAAGCTTTTGTGTTGTGAAAACGTTTTCGAATTCAAATTAATCATAGTTTATTTTGTTTTGCATGTTTTGTATTAAATAATTAATTGTTTCATTCATTGCTTTTTATTTAAGTTAGTTAAAAGTTGTATGTTATTCAACAAGCGTGTGGCCAGTTTACGCTAAGTATCAGGAATCAGCGACGACGCCTAAGTGCAGCCACAACATTTAGGAGAATTCTATTTTCATTGATGTCATAAAAAATGAGTATGTTACATGTTTTGGATCTCTTTTCTTGAACATCCAACAAACATAAGATAACTTACCATTCATGAATTAAGCGTGTAATGTGAGAACTGGCTGGTGTCGCGCCACGTCCAGAGCGGTGGCAGGCAAGATTGCTGTAGGCCCGCCAGCAGCTCGGCATGGTAGCGCTGCGCAGCCAGCAGATAAGGTGCTGGCGGCAGCGCTAGCGGGCAACGCGGCGGCGGCGGTGGCGCGGGCGGCGACGGCGAGCTGCGGCTCGGCTCAGGCTCCAGCAGCGCGTCTATTGTAAAGGCTCGACGTGGCCGCGGGCACGCCGGCAGCAGCGCCGACGTGTCCGGTACCTCATTCGGCTCGGGACTAGGCCTCGGACAAATTGTAACGGCAGGACCGTACATGCCATTCGATAAGTTTGCCGACGGCAGCGGGGCGTTTGCCTGACGCGCTAGAAAAGCCCTGTTGAAGGTCGCCAAAGCTGCCAATTCGGCGTTAAGGCTGTCCTTCTCGCCCTTGTGTAGCTTGAAACGTTTGCGGCGGCGAAGCAGAGAGCCGTTCTCAAACATGTCGAAGGCCTGCGGGTGCAGCGTCCAGTAGGCGCCCTTGCCGGGCCGGTCGGGCCGCCGCGGCACCTTCACGAAGCAGTCGTTGAAGGAGAGGTTGTGTCGTAGTGAGTTCTGCCAGCGCTGCGTGTTGCGCCGGTAGTACGGGAAACGGTCGGTGATGAAGCGGTAGATCTCCGACAGCGGCAGCATGCGTTCCGGAGAGCTCCAGATGGCCATGGCGGTGAGGGCGATGTAGGAGAAGGGCGGTTTCTGGTCGCCGTAAGAGTCGCGCGTGGGCCGCGGCATGTCGTCGCGGCGTCTGGTGTCGTCGCAGTATCCGCGTGCTTGCGGGGCGGACGTCTCTCGCGGCGTGTCGGCGGGCGCGCACTGGGGGCGCGGGCCGACGCGGGCCGGGTGGGGCCGCGGGCCCGCCCTGTGCGCTCTCACCAATCGCGAGACGCCGGCTCTGTTTGTCGTTTTGTCGGCGTCGGGCTCTGCTCACAGAAGAATTTAAATTGTTATCACGTTTACATTATACGAAATTTATTCGACACCGAGACTCGAGCTCGTTTCGAAATTGCAATGATTAAAGAAGTGGATAGTTATTGATGTCGGCGTGAGCCCCGCCGCGCCGCCGCCGCCGCCGCCGACACTCGGACATCATCGGCATTAATAGTACCTACCCCAGTTCACGCATTGCGTGAACACTACACACTAATAACCTTTTCAATCATATCTATTTAGATATGACTGAAAAGTTGACATTTGTCAACTTTTTTGTCTTTTATCTAAATGAAAATTTAAATCATCAAAAATCAAAGATTTCAAATAGTAAAAATGCGATATAAAGTCTACAACTAAGAACTGAGAAACATGATTTAAAATAGTAGATTAAAAAGCCAAGCCCTGTGTCGTTATCGATGTACTCAATGTTAAAGGTATAAAAAATTTCGAAGATACTTATAAAACACCTAAGTACCATTCTGATTAACCCATGTTGTTTATCAATCTGCGTCTATGTTTGGCTTGTGCACTCTCGACGGCAATCGCCCATGTCTAATGCGTGGGGAGCTAACTATCGCTATTCAGATCCAACGGCCCGTGCGGCGACAGCGCGCCCCCGCTATTGAAGGAAACTCAATGATGGGGAAACTCATGTTTACGACATAACAAATCATGCAGTTCCTCGTTAAAATTTAATACTGTATCAAACATTTTTAGTATTCTTGTTTATAGCGTTAATACATATTAAGGAGTTTTTTCACCTCTTATAGTTCTAGATAGATAAATAAGTTGAAGTACTATAACGATGTGGCGCTGGCCGTTGTTCCCACAGCCTCATCAGCAGTCAATCCACGTGGCGATTGTCGGCGTCTGCGCAAATAGCCTCATTAAATTCAATCGTCAACACAGGAGCGTCGCTAACGCACTCATATAATTTTGCGATATTAACGTAACACACATTACAGCGCCGTCGTGTTACCCTTTGTATGCCAAATACGTCGCCTCTATTACCACTGACACGGACAAGACGCTTCCTTTATGAGGAATATTACTTTTTAGTAACATCCTCATCAATGATAGCGTCAATTTTTAATACTAAACCTCAAGAGTTATAAAACTACAACGACAGGAAGGATTTACTTTAAAGGCGGCCATAAATATTATCCTGATGCATTTCTTAAGACGATTTTCAAAGTTAAAGTTTATTATGATCCGGGAACAGTAACAATTGTTAGGGACGAAAAAGATCCACAGGACATCATCTCAATGCTCTTTACATGGAGGTTCGTCACAGTATGTACTTTCGTATGTCTCTATCGAGCGTTGTAGAATTTATTGATTCTTTCTTTGTACTTTAATTAACAATATCCATTACCTATTTACTTCATATTCATTAATTTCTTGTTCGTGTGCATTTTAATATGAAGATACACAGTACATAGTTTATAAGTGAATTCAATATGACCATGCTTACTCTATCTTACATTGCGTAGAGAAAAATAACAAATGTGCTTCTGATGAGACGAAAGTGTAGTTAATTTTTAATTACAATACGACTAAACTTTGATGAATTTAAAATTGCGACTTTTAATTTTTTTTTGTCATTCTCAAACTTACATTATTGATATTGTAAGGATATATACAATCAAAATTAACCGCTTTTAAACCTTTTTGTCACAACCGCAAAAAATACAAATGTATGTAACGAAGGGGTTGGAACGAATTCGCCAAATACATTAATAATTGTGAAATTAAAAATAAATTTTAAACGCATGACTCGCAACCCTTTTTAAGGGTATTTTGGGTGAAGACAAATGGAACTGTAAGGGTAGTTTTAAACATTTATTTCTTTGTATGAGATAGGCGGATAAATGCACATTTTTTATTATAATTACGGAAGCGTTATAGTGTGAAATGTTATTTAATTTTAATTTTGGATATTGTACAAATATTAAAGACTTCTCCTTTTGGGCCTGTGTTAAATTAAAAGTGTTAGTAACTGACAGTTCTTTTGACAATTAGATTTTAGGCAATACAAGTAAAATAATGCGGTGAAGCTACATTAATTAAATGATCTTAGAAATCAAAGTAGGGTTGGCGACAGACAGGCGGCCAGTCGCAAAAAATAGTGCCAAATCCTAAAGTAGGTTTTTGATACCCGGACAAACCTGCTGCGCTGACCCTACGGGAGTAGGATAAGAAAGATGATGATGATGAAGATGATCTATCAACCAACCAACATTATTATAATCTATCAACCATGTATAACTTTAAGATCCAATAAAAAAAAAACAATTTTGAGACCTTTGATACCGAATACTTTTTCCCAATTCGGTATCAATGGAGAATTTTCATTCCCATCAATTTCCGGTACTATACGAATCATTGTAGCTTCAAAAATTGGTTTTAACAATACGAGTACGAACAGGCGATATCCGTAGGTATCCATAACGTATGTTTAGAGATAAAAAGTGTTCAATTACACGTATCTCATTCACAACAGCCCAATTACAAGATAGAATAAATAACAATTATAAAATCATAAACAAACGTTATACCAGATGCAATAAATTTGTAAACGTTGTTATAACGACGATCTCGTATGGGAGCAATCATGACACCTCGCACTCTAATGACCCGCTTTGTGTCGCCCAACACACCGACAGACAAATCTTATGTGTGAATTCTACAAATTGCTCACAAATATTTGCGTCTACCTGTTTTTTTATTGGCAATCTTTACACACGCCGCTGGTAGATCAAGGGCGCTGTAAAAGCTTTTCTATTAAGTGTGGTAAATCAAGAAACGTTTCCGCGATCTTACACGGCTCGAAATCGATTTGTTGAAAATCAATATGTACCGTAGATTATACACCCTATCAAATACAACCTAGAGAGTTAAGTTTTAGTGGTGTAAGCACAAAGGTAACATTTTAGAAAAATGTGGAATTTTTAGAATTTAGCCGTTATGCATCTTCAAACGAGCTAAAGATTGTTGTTACTAATTAATAGATTAACACAGACGGAATTATTAAATTATGTATAGATTTTGTTCAGTAGCACTTACGTTTTTATAAAAGAGGCATGGCCGTTGCCAAGGGTGCGGAAAAAGTAGCTGCCTCCCCAAAAGAATCCAAAATTCATGATAGATATAAAATACATAGGTTAAGTTTATTACATTTTTTATTTCGGCCGATTGAAGACGGGAGCAACAACTAATGTGTTATAATTTTATTCGTGTAGACGTGCAACGAGCCATGCATGTTCGGTTCATATTGGGATTCAAGAATTTCCCTAAAACATGTCTGAGTAGAGTTAGAGTAAATAATTTAAGCGCTGTTCGAATGTTGCTATAAATTTAGCATGTCACGACTAGAACACGACATTCCACAGACAAATAGTTACCTCAGGCTGACAATGCTCGATAATTAACTCGGAGCGCCCGCCTATTTAACAAGCAATTAAGTGCAAGAAAATCTTGTAATCATGAAGCATTTTGTAAAACGATAGGAATATTTTTAAACATTAAGTAAGTAGAAATTGCTACAACATTAAATAAGATAACATCCTTGAAGCTTAAAATTATCTGGTTAAGAAAAGTAACGAAGATTTTTCACAACTATACGAACAAAAGTAGGGTTCTCTCTTTTTCTCTACCTATATCGTATCTTAATTAAATTAGTGAGTTAGATCTTGTATAATATTATAACTACTAATATTATAAAGAGGAAAGATTTGTATTTTTGTATATACTGAAATAACTCAAAAATTACTGGGTGGATTTAAAAAATTCTTTCGCCAGTAAAAAGCTACGTTATCAGTGAATTGGGCGTAGTCGCAAGCAAGTGCTGGTATTAAATATCAGATGTTTAGTTGAAACGATGAACTCCATCGTCGGCTAAAAATTAATAACGGTTAAAATATGAAAAACGTGTTGTTCCTTGAAGAGGTTATTACCATACATCGTTTAAACATGCCTGCCAAGTCTGCATACCGCCAGTCGTGAAGAATTCAACGGTTTAGCGGGTTATTTTCTAATGCTCGTATAATGTCCTTTTTATTGAGTGTAAATAATTGAGTTTGTATCAGCGGCGTGCCGACATCTGCTCGCTTGCGTTTTAACACTCCTCTTCGGATTTCCCACTTAACTTTAATGCTCTCGTAAAATTTTACGTTTTAAAAAATCACCAAATGAAAAAGAACCTTAAGGATTCTGCAAACGACTTAAAATGCTGTGGTCTGTAAAGAAATGTATATCACTCGTTTGGGACTTGAAGCGACTTTAGTCCAAGCATTGATCAAAGGGACAGGGCTTAAAAACTTAAAACTGTCCGCATAAGGATTACTTTGCCATGATCCTTACATTATCCGCGAGATGTTTCTTGTACGGTTATTACAATATTTGTTGTTGGATGTTATTTATTTGACTAGTTGTCAGTGTTAATATTGTCGGCGTCGTCTGAGAGGCCATTGCCGGCCATCAGACGTTCCGAACACGAGTATTACATTTACCAATACTTATGTAAATCTGATATTAATCAAACAAACCAAATACAACTACTGTAACAGGTAAAGGAAATCGATTTTGTAATAGATTTTTTCTGATTTGACACTCGATTGTTTGTTTTTAATATCGACTAACGCGATATGTGACATTCTATTTTCTATTGTGGACTCGACAAATGATTGCTTTCGATTTAATATCAATAACATTTATTAGTTAAATTATTTTTAATTAAATCTAACTACATTTTAGAAGTTGAACGTTCCAATACGATTTAATAATTAAATATAAGGTCATAACTATCAGTCGTATGTATTCACGATGGATCGCTAATCGTAAATCCCATACAATGGGATGCATCAATTTGCCCACGGCTATTGTGTTTATTATTTAACATTATTGTACGATTTGTTTGCCGCAAGCCCGCCAACAGATGGCGCCCTCGCCCGAAGCTCAATCGATTTTTCAAATTTACCACAAAATTTAATTAACAGTGAATCGAATTCGATTAGATTGAGAATCGTGGAAAACAGAGGTTGCAGTTTAAATGTTTGAACTACAGTGGTATAAATGCGGCTATAAAACATCAGCTTCATCACCAAAATAAGAATAAACCTCCTGATATCTCTTTTGATATCGTACAAAAGCAATTAAAATTTATTAAAAAGGTTTGCAACTATTGAATGAAAAATAGTAATTTTCTTTTTTATACGAGTATCTGAAAGAGTGCTAGTGACAAACAAATTTATTGCTACTCAATCTTATCGCACTAAATACAGAAGGCTCCACGAAGTTACGAAGTGGCAGGTTCAAAACACAATAACAAATAGTTAAAAGGTATTAAAGACGATCTGGTCCCTCGAGCCGGATCGCTGGGGGTGTTAACACAACGGTTACAAGTGGAGTGCGCTATCTCGATCTCGAGATGGTTGCATTATGCCGAACAAAAGTGCGATAATCTCCTAAAAGGTGTTCGTAGCGGTGTAGGTAATTAATATTTAGGGTCGGCGTGGTGCGGCACCAAGGCACCCCGCGGCGGCGGCGCTCCGCCCGCTTTGTGGCGCGCCGACTCCGCGCATTTGTCAAGTTAGCTCGCACCAAAGGTGTGAATGACTTTTTTCCTAACCATTATTAATGACAATGATAGAAAATATTGTTTTTTGTTAGCGCAGTGTTGATTGTTGTCAATTAGTTTTTTGTTGCAACATCGCGCTCGGCCTGCGACCGTGACCGATCGATTCATTTTGATTTGAATTGAATGTTTGGATTAAAATATGGCGGGCTTCATTAAATCCTTTGATATGATTGAGTACCAGCGCCTTTGTTTTGACTCGTTTTATTGCGGCTTCCACTTCGCTACGCCCACGTACACTATACTAGTGTAAATCAAAATTAATTATGATGAATTTCACTGTTTATGTTTTGTTTCCTAGATACTTATTTGTACAAACAATACGAGTTAAAAAAACTTAGCATTAAAAAGTCTTGGTTACCAAAATATAGCTCTATTAAATGTTAAATATGCATTTTATAAAAGTATTGAAAAAATCATTTTCATTCTTTGGTGTAATGCATAATAATGTCGGGAGACGTCAATTTTCGTGTTCAAAAATGAGCCAAATCACGGAGCCAAGGAAAAGCTCTCAATTCCCCTGCCCCCCGCACCCACCAGCCACCCCCTGCCGCTCCCCGCCGCCCTCGCGAGAACAATGAATAATAAGCACGAACATCGACTATCCATTTTCTTTTTAAGCCACAACAAGAGCGGGGTCACGAAAAGAATGGAAACAATCGAAATTTAAATATTTCAAGAAAAATACTTTACGGAACATAATGTTCCAAGCTGAAAGGAAAGGGAAGGGAGCTGAGAAAAATTTCGCGTTTTATAAATTGAACTTCCTTTGTTGTTATCGTCTTGTTTAAGTGGAGTTATAATTTTATGCGATGCTTTCTTGTTTGCGAGTTAACACTGATGTTTGTGATATTGTATGTTGTTTTGAAATCAGTCTTTCATTTCCATTATTTCAATTATTATAAAAATAACTTAAAACATACAAACCGACATTCAAATTCATCGAATCTTACGGCTTTGGTTTTATCAAGGAGTTACTTATTTTTAGAATTGCGGGATGCTTGGTTCTTATCCCTTAAATTTCAATAGTAGGTATCTATACGGAATTTACGTGTACATAAAAGTATTAAAATTGACTTATTTTTATAGTAGTTGAAGTAACAAATACATGTCTATATTATAGCGTTTGTAATCCTACATTGTGCAGAGTTAGAGCGCGCATACCCTTGACTAAATCATCGCACAACTGTTGTATGATTGTAGAATGTTTCGCAGCTCATTCAACTGTTTAGTTGCACAGCTAAAAAAGAGTGTGCACCTCCACGTAAGCAATCAAAGCTCGACTGAACAGTTATGCGATAGTTTAGTCAACGGTGTGCGGCCGCTCTTAAGGTGGCAAGATTAATAGTCCTCAAAGCCAGCAATTACGGCTATCGTATCTTGTCCGGAACTCAGCTGTATACCAGCGTTGCTGAATGGTGTATTATTTATTTATTTACATCCTAACATGAACTAAAGTACAACGTAAGCTCGTATTCGGCGATAACGTTTTGCATGAACATAGAAAAGATATACAGTACAGTTGTCAAAACAAAAAATCATACTTTATTAATATTATAAATATAAATGCGAAAGTTTAGATGGATGGATGTTTGTTAGAGTTTGTAGCCTAAATGGCTAAACGGATATCTATGCAATTCGGTACAGATATAGAGGATATTCTGGAAGAACACAAAGAGTAATTACTTTTGTTTCTTTTTAATTCCATGCGGACGGATGATGCGAAAGCTAGTATTTTTATAAATACACAAGTTCAAATGGATGGACATGTTTGTTAGAGTTTGCCTAAACTGCTGACCGGATCTCTATGAAATTCAGTATGGATGTAGAGCATCTGGCTGGAAGAACAATTGGCTACTTGCTTTTTTTATTTCCACGCAGATGGAGTCTCGAAAGCTGGTATTGGATAAATTTCGTAGTGATTTAGTTTAACTTTCTTTAATCATTGTAATCTACCACCGACTCACGGATATGAATGACATATGGAACAGAGATTACAGTCTAGAATCACACACGTTACTTACTTTTTTTTTAATAAGGATGAAAATGCGAGCTACAGCCAGTTACAAATCTATATTAATATTATATGGAGAAAAGATTTGTATTTTTGTATATATCGAAATAACTCCAAAACTAATAGACCGATTTTAAAGATTCTTTTACTATTAAAAAGCTAAGTTATCTGTGAGTAACATATTTATTATTTTTTAATTTCACGTGGACTAAGTCGCGAGCAACAGCTAGTGTTCTATGAAACGTTTAAGACCATTTAAAAGTTTTGTTTTGTAATAACAAAATAAAACGTTGTGTATCTAAACCCCGATCAAATAAATCATTTTAACATCCCGTAATTACATTTAGTAATAGAACAATAGCTATTATACTCTAAGCAAATGGTTTCTTTTGTTCCATCATTATAAAGTATCGCTTCCGCCCAATATGGGTTAGAAGAGTTTTGTTCACATTTGTCGAATTATTTAGTACTTCCGAATGAAATAGATACGTATATAGGAATTTTTGTTTGTTGCACTATAAAAAGTAAATGTTAATTAAAAAAATAAAGATTTACATGATAAATTTTTACAGTGGTAGTGCCCGCTTTAA
Source organism: Papilio polytes (assembly GCF_000836215.1). Lineage (NCBI taxonomy): Eukaryota > Metazoa > Arthropoda > Insecta > Lepidoptera > Papilionidae > Papilio > Papilio polytes. Next base: position 3,349,533 of record NW_013525069.1, on the reverse strand, counting down.
CATCTTAGCACGAATGGGCCGGCACGCCCGGTGTAATACCACGACCACACAGAAGACAGGCGTGAAATGGAAGTAATTCCGTGTTTCGTCTGATGAGTGTGGTGCCGGAGGCCTAATTTAAGTCCCTTACTCCTTACCACCCTTTTCTCATAAGGAGAGAATGGGAAGGGGCAGTGGATTTGACACTGGAGGAGATGCATGGGAAGGGGAAATAACCTCTTTATGTGCGTCTCCTCCTCCGTCGGATAAGGGTAAGCAACGCATCTGCAATTGCGGATGTCTATGGGCAGCGGTCACTTCGCCATTTTGGCGGATTCGGGTGGCCGCTTGCTCGTTTGCCACCTATTGTTATAAAAAAAAAAATATGGTAGTAGAGTTCCCTGTACGACCGTAGCAAAATTAGTATTTTTTATTTTACTTCTGTTGTATACTAATTTAATATCTAAATGACATTTTTTTAGTTGTTTATATTATTTGTAATTAAAAAAAAAAGCGAAAGTAAGTAGCCTCTGTATTCCAGAATATATTCTGCTTATGAACCAAATATCATCGAAATTAGTTAACCATTCAGAAGATATCTTCTAATATCCATACATCCATCCATCTGAAGTTGTGCATTTGTATTGGTAAAAGTAAAAGATTACCTCTACATAAAGCATCAAAGAGAAAAAAAACTCCTAACAATGATATAGAGATTAATTTGACAATGCGTTATGTTTCGGGATGAATTAAACATGTTTTGATTGTGAACGGCGCGGGGTGCGGGATGCGGGTTGCGGGGTGCGTGGCGCGGGGTGCGGGGCGGGGCGGGGCGGCAGAGGCGTTAGTACTATTAACGTACGTTTTGAGATAACATCGGCCGACAAACTCGATTAGTGGCCCGAGTGGCTCTGGATTGTATGGCCCAAGTCATAAGTGACAGCATAATACTCTTACATAAAATAGCTGAATTTTTCAGATAGTTTTTTGTAGGAAAACTGAAGTATGTGGCAGTAAAAACTCGATGGTATTATACAATTTTACAAATTAACAGCGCCAGACGTTGGATACAGAGGACAATTTGCCGTCGAGATCGCTGTAATTCCGCTGCACTCGGATATGATAAATAATATAATAACAAATAGACAAATCATGTCCTTATCATACAAGCAAAAGTACAAGAGTACGAGTTACATAGTTCCCAATAGTTTAGTGTTGGACAATATTGAGTAATAAGTGTATACAGTGTGACATAAAACTCCTTATAACGTTGAAATTGCTAACTTTGGTAGATTAACCTCCTTTTCATACATTTATACATGCAATATAACTTCTCCAATACTATTTAAAGGCGACAATATAAACCATTAAGTTGGTGAACGTCCCAAAATGCTCGGTTCCGTCTTTCATTTAGACCACACGCTCCGCTGTTACCGAGCGTTATCGATATATTATACGAGTTAAATGTCTAAACAAGACAATACATACGTACTCATCCATTAAATCCATCTCATGATATTCATACTTTTATGTTAAAGATGTTTTTTATTATAGTATATTACTATCTATGAACTAAACGGAGTTATGTTTTATCGTTATACTAGCTTTTGCCAGCGACTCTGTATGGGTAAAATTAGAATAAAAAACAATAGTAGCCTATGTGTTCTTCCAGACTATCCTCAATCAACATCTGTACCAAACTTCATCGTAAACATTTCAACCGTTTATGCTACAAACTCTAACAAACATCCATCCATCTGTCTAAACTTTTGCATTTATAATATTAGTATGATTTCTAAGCTTTCTTTCACGACTAATATTACATCCGTGCAAATGTTTTTTTTTTAAAGTATCTAGAGGTACACGATTTCGAATTCCTTTAAAAATCTTATTTTTCGTTTTCTTTCTTGTCAAATCTTTACAAAGAAAAAACATATTTTTGCACATGCTTGCACTTTGCTGTTACTTTATGTGAAGTTTTAATACTCAAAGTGTATGAGGACGAATTAACTTAAATACTGCGGCGCCTTTGCATAATTTACAAGCATCCAAATTAATATTTCCAACTTATTTATTAAGAGTACTTAAGAGATATTGAACCGTATCTTTAGCTCGCTTGAAGTTAATTACTTTTGAAACTCTCAAACGAGACTTTGGCGGTAACTTGGCCGCCATAACTCACTTCCTTCGTACGCTCTTCTCAAAGGCGGACCGTGTAGACGCGTCGGCGCAGCGAGCGTGACGCCGCTATACGAGAGACAAAGACACACGATAACCCTTCGGACATAATACGAAATGTTTATAGCTACAGTACTTCCTTTTAACTTTTTTTGGAGCACTATTTCAAATATTGTTTTAATTGATTGCCGGCAGACCATTTGGCGGCGGCTGGGCCTTATAATTATAGGGTTTGTATAAAATCATGTTATTTTTCAAAATTGAACGTAGAAATGACGGGTAAAGTTTTGTAAATTAGTTTATGGTTAGACAGCTTGAATGATTTAATGCGACATTATCGCGGTACATCTGGTAGAGGCGTTAGTACCGACACCCTTCGTATGATGTATGACTACAGTAATGTGTAACTTTATAAGGGTTACCGGTGGCCTTCTATGGGCAAAACACCAAACTTTACGGTACAACCGAATTTTCGGTAATAGAATGTAATTCTTTTCTGTCTGTCGATCATGATTCAAATAACGACTCGTAAGGAATGTAAACATACAGGTTGCGATAAACAGATACATATGACGATATAGTTAGTGAGGGACAATAAAATTTATTGATGGTTCGCACAATGCGCGGGAGAGCTGCGGTCGGGCGCGATGCGGGCTCCCCGACTGCCCGGCTCTGCGGCGCTGCAATTATATTTTAACACTATTATTATCGACAGGTATTTAATAAACATTTTCCTTTACCAAGTCCCGTTTTAACAAAGTAATGAATTAATAATTGAAAAATCCGAATAATATTTTTGGAAGTACAAATATATTGTGCTTAATTTTTTTCCAATTTTTTTCAAATATTTTCCTCAAAGATTTAACAATACGAAAACGCTTAAGCGTTTGATATTTCGTCATTTGATGCACGACATTAAATAAAATGGTAAGACCGTTAAATGTTTATTACAATTCACATTAGGCAACAAGAAAGCTGAAGCGTGTGGACGGTATTGTACCGAACAATGGTCGGGGACATGTTTAGGTAAACGCACGCGATTGTCCACGGCTCGCCGTAGTCTGCGTGCACAATACACGGTGTTAGATGTAAGATTAATGATGCCGACCACCACGAGAGACTACTCTGTCATCTACTAAATGTGTCTTTAAATGTGTCTATTGGGAATAAAATTAAATAATTAATAGCTAAAACATATACAAAATATTATTTCTGTGACAAAGATTATGTAATTGGAGACATGTATTATTTTAAAACCGATATCTCAACCGAGTTGTACCTATTTGTTTGTTGCAATTGTGAAAAAAATGGATAAAAATATTTGCCTTCTGCAATAGTTGAGCTTGAACTTTCTAAACATTTGAAGTTTATTTGTATGAGTTATTCGCACGCATGTTTTGCAAACGTTTGTCTGTTTCAGAAGGTTAACTTTTATTTTTATAACCTAGTAACTTGTGAAAGATACGTTATTATTATAATTTAACAAAAGTTTACTCAAGTTTCTTTTTTAATTTCATCCATTCAGACACTTTGTCGCTCTTATACTTCAATTGATTTCAATATTATTTTAAACATAAATTGTTCTGTTCCAAAGATGTAAATAGATAGATAGATTATTCTATCAGATTTACGATTAAATACAACCTTAAAATGCTATAATAATTTACAAATATTAAAATGCAGCAGTCTGTAACTCCTACTGCGGACGACGTATCGAATTCCTCTCCATGTCTATTAGTTAAAGGCTTATTAGATTCCACACTTTATGATATTCTGAGTTGTACACAATAGAAGATGGATCAAAATTCATTTGGATCATTCCTCACTTGGAGCACTATTTGCTCATCTCGATTCATTCTATTAAATCTCTGAATAAACTCATTAAGAATGAATGCGACTGCGCCCGGCCGCCGAAAGGTTCCTTTCAAACGATATTAAACCGCATTATCCGCGTTTATTCCCGGGCTTGATTAGTACCGTATCATTTAGTCCTGTCCTGTAATTATAGAAATACAATCGATTTACAACCTAATCACGTATGTAATAAAGTGTAAATTCTGTTACGTGATGTTGACGTCGGCGTCTTTGACCGTAGGAGATGAAAAGCACCGAGCTGGACCATTTATCATTGACAAACACAATTGTATAGGGACACGGCAACAGAAATTGGTGGACAAACAAACTGGAATTCAGACTGTAATAGGCTCCATAGGTTTCTCTACCTGTTGTTATTAAAAAGGCTTATACAAATCTATGATTGGTTTTATATTAGGTTTTTATAATGTTCGTAATATGTAGCCTATTTTGTAAACGACTAGCTGTTCCCGTGCGGCTTCATCCGCATGAAATTATTAGAACTTTATTGTTTACATTTGTCAAGTTATCAATTGCAAATGTCAAAATTGCCGTTACCATAATAACCTTCCTTAATGTGGCAGCTTGTAGTTTATGGTCCCTTTCCCACATGAAGATTTTTTTTCTTATTTATTTACCCTAAATATGTAGCCTATAGTGTTTCGTAAGAATAGGGTTTTGTAATAAAAAAAGTATTATTCAAAAATATGTTGTGATTGCTGACATCCTACGCCAGGAAGTAGTGTGTGTTTACGCTTTATTACATTATAGAAATATACGAGTAGTTGTAGAAAGAGTGAAAACATTTCGTTTTGTTGCCTAATTTCAGTTTACAAAATTTTAGTACATTTACCTTCGTGAATGAGCAAGCGATGCCAAAAGACATAAACGCGTAAGTAAAAGTCTATCATCCTTGTTTTGTAAACCGTTAAATTATTTCGGGATCGCACCGGGACTAGAGGGGGCGTGTCCCCTCCCCCTGCCCCACTCTGTGACCAATGACAGTCAGGACGCGACATCCTGCGGGACAGATAGACGAGATAGCGTCACTGAACGGGAATAGAACATCTGTACATACAAATGATGTCTATTGGTACAAAATTTATAACATTTTTATTTACTTATTTAATTTTAGGGGTTTAAGTTATAACATTTAGTAAACTTCTCTAAATAGATTTTCCATCCGATTTGTTAAATGACATTTACATTTTCTTTTTCATAAAATCATTGTGCCACAATGGGAAAGTTATGAAACTATATTCATACTAATTATAAATGCGAAAGTTTAGATGGATGGATGGACGGATAGTTGGATGTTTGTTAATGTTTGTAGCCTAAACAGCTGGACGGATTTCGATGAAATTTGGCATAGATGTAGAAGATAGTCTGGAAGAACACATAGGGTATTCACTTTTCTATTAACTTTCACCATGCAGACGGAGTCGCGACCGAAAGCTAGTAATATAATATTTTACGTAGATATATATTTCATTTTACATTTCAAATGCGTATTTATAATTATGACTCAACAGCTTCCGAAGTAGCCAATATTATCTTGTTTTTGCAATAAACTAAATCTATTAATCGAGACTCAACTAAATGAATCATTTAAAGTTAGTTAAATTCATTTAATTAAGAAGGCGCACGTCAGAGACGCGGGTGCGGTGGCGGGGGGGGGGGTCGGTGGAGTCGTTACATCGCCGATCAAACTTTATAACAACTTTAATTGGTTTCCATCAAAATTGGCGTTTGAAGTTTTTAATAATAAATATTTATACAGGTAGCAGCTGCATTAAAATCCTCGCTCGATACCCAAATAATAATTAGCCTACCCTTAGCACCTCGGCCGGCCGCGAGAAAAAAGAAGTACCGTCCAGCCTCGGCCGCGGCGTTCGACCGACGCAACCTGTAATTTGGAAATTATTATCTAACACATTGTGCCTTTCTGGTTATCCCGCCGGTCAATTTGCCGTTTTTATGGCTCCCACAGAGCCGCGGCCTCTAATTATCTACGCCACGATCTCGCCCCAAGCAGTCCGACAACACAAACAAACCGTCTAAATTATACTCTGCTGCAATCAAATAAAGTTCATATTTAATTATTAATCTTTGAAGCGTGTTCGAATCACTAGAAAACGTTTGAAGGGGCAATGTGTTCGCGCGAATTCTATTTGTTTTAACGCGAATTCTCCGTTAATAGCTTCGATTATTTTTAACTTTTATAGTTAACCAATTTAGTATCGAAGCAATCAAGTAATATACACTATTAGAAAGGCAATCAAAGTATCATAGCGCGGTAGTAGGAGTGGATACAAACACCTATCTTGTTAAAGATCATCTCCGGCCGTCAACGTTGATTTTTATAAGCTTTTACCTTAGTCGTAAATTCAAATTATAATCGGTAAGTTTTAACGCCCAATTTTTAAATTAGAGAAACGAACGAATGTGAGGAAACGATCATGCGCTTGGCAGCTATTACTCCGATCGTATTCTATTAGAAAGGACTACTAATAAAATTAATTTATTTCTCGATTAGAGCTGTATCACAAGTTCAAAAACGAGCCGCTGCGTCTCGCCATTAATCATATTAATTAAGACGAGGTTCGCTTTTGTTCGTTGCGTTTAACGCGTTCGATGCGGCGGTGTGTCGTGTGAGATAACGTGCTCGACGACGGCACGACACACGCAGTGATATCGCAGCCGAGACACCTGTCACATGTTACGAAGTTAATTTCACGTGGATAAATTAATAAACATAAAAGTTGCGTTATTAATAGCTGGAAATTACTTTAAACGAAATGATTTAAAAGACAGCACCAGCAGGCAGTAAATAAAATTTACCTTTTATTACATTAAGTTTTAACTTCAAGTAATGCAAGCACTTCCTCTACAAACGGATGACATCTAAGTAAATTTGTTTGCACTTTAGTTCCCTGAATTAAGTGCAAATCTGGCCATTGGTCGGGTGCGTTTGAAAAGCGATATCTTTAGTTCACTTGTTATTATAGCATTATGTGTGTAATTTTATAATTGCATTGTTTCCTTTATCGGCCGCACGGCGGCGCAGATCGCGGCGGCACGCGATTGCGATTCTCTTACCGCTCGTGTTGTAATTAAATCCTATTGTTTTTATGTTATTGATGGATTGTATTGCGAAGTGGCACGCTGCGCCGTCGCTAACGATCAAATTGCTCTTAATGCTTTCGTTAATTGTTCTTAAACAATAGATAATATACAAATGCGTATGGATTTCCAACGTCGTTAGGAGCGTTCTGTGTAAAATCAATTCTTATTTTCTAGCTAATTTGTCACATGTCATTTATGTGTTTATTTAAAAACTAGCTTTCGCCCGCGACTCCGTCCGCGTGGAATTAAAAAAATAACAAAAGTAAGTAGCCTATGGGTTCTTCCGGACTTTGCTCTAAATCTATACCAAATTTCATCGAAATCCTTTCTGCCGTTTAAGCTAAAAACTCTAACATCCGTCCATCCATCCATCTAATCTTTCGCATTTATAATATTAGTAAGATAGATGCAAAGGCGAACAATCAGCATTTCCGTATAATTTTAAATTCTAGTTGTAATCTAAAAAATAGAGATTCAGATGTAAGAAAGACTTCGTAGATATCAGAAACTCACAGATTTAGAAAAAAAAAGTAGACGTACAAATATAGTACGAGAAAATCGTACTTCATATAAAATTCAGTGATTTTTTTCATATGTTACTATTTTAAAAACAAATGCGAAATCTGCTGTTAAAAAGTCTATACCAACACTAAACTCCATTAACCGAGCATACTTAGACTAGACTTAGTATAACAAGATAAGTTATTGCTATTCATAAATACGCATCTCGTGCAATTACAAGTCTGGAACAACTTCTATCGCCGGTAGCATATTTTAGATAGCTAAATGAAAGCGCCTACTGGCTAAACGGTGCAACTGCACAGGCAAATAAATAACCTGTAATAGATACTAAGTGGACGTCTTTCTGACATACAACAATTCCAGACTAAAATTTTAACAATTCGTATTGAAATGAACATAGACTTTTTCTGATTTAGACGATAAAAATATTATCTAAAATCCTGATATAAAACTATATGTATTTCAATGACTTACTATTTAGTTAGACTATATATCTTACTTCTTACTTATATTTTAAACTAGCTTTCGCCCGCGACTCTGTCCGCGTGTTTGAATTAAAAACAAATGTCAGTAGCCTATGTGTTCTTCCAGACTATCCTCTACATCCATGCCAAATTTCATCGAAATTCGTTCAGCCGTTTGAGCTAGAAACTCTAACAAACAAACATCCATCCATCCATCCATCGATCTAATCTTTCGCCTTTATGCCGAAAAGTTTAGATCGATGGATGGATGTTTGTTAGAGTTTGTAGCCTACACGGCTGAATGGATTTTAATGAAATTTGGCATAGATGTAGAAGATAGTCTGGAAGACACATAGGTTACTTATTTTAGTTTTTTTTTTAATTCCACGCGGACGGAATCGCGGGCGAAAGCTAGTTTAATTAAAAATAGGTGTAAATAATAATTAGGTAGTTGCAGATAACTTTAAAAACAGTGCGTTTTTGAACTATCACTAAACAAAGTATTCTAAATAGTCTTCATAAATGTGTACACCATACGAGTCTATCATAGTTATTAATGATGTCATAAAAATATTTGCGTTTAGAGTTAACTAACCCTTACTCCTCTCTGAGTGTACCGTCATATAAATCGACCAAGCCGTCCGGCCGTTTGATGGATGGACGGCCGGCCGAGCGCTTATTTTCGCCAACTAATTAAAATTTCGACGTCGTCGGTAAAGCGGCAATTACAGCGAGATTGCACCACGGAGCTTTTAAGCTAACGTCCGAGGGATTAAACTGCATTTATATTAATGTATGCGATGCGAAAAGCTCACCCGATGTAGGGATATTGATACCTGATCACGTAATGGCCCTTTGAAAGCTTTTGACGCCGGAGAAAAGAAATCTATCATAAATTATGCTAATGAATGGATAATCTGTATCAATTTTTCAAATTATTTCTATCGTTCGACTTTATTATTTATGTCGTAATAAGTACAATATGTAATTTTTTTTAACAAATTCCCTCGTATATGCTTTAAGGTGTTGCTGATTTACATTACATTAAAAAGCTTTGTAACAAATCTTAGATTAATACTTCAGTGTAATTAATTAAAACTAATTAAATTAAACAATTGAGGAGAGCAATAAACAATCGTCACAAATTCGGGTCGTCGTATATTCCCTAATTATAGTGAAACAAGTTTTATTAGTGAGCTTCCGTTGAACGGTTGCGACAACTTATCGAACTGCTTTTGATATTGACGCGTGGAGTCGATTTGTAATCGTCATTAAATATTCTAGTAGCGTGAGAGTTGCCAGTTAGATTGACGTCCACTTTGAAGTACTCCCCACACCGACGGCCATTATTTGAATTAATGTCTTGTGCATTTGAAACAGAGTATATTTAAATATCTAGTTATCAATACCTATGTCTGTAATAGCTTTAGCGTTTAACGTTTACGTCAGACATCCTTAGAGTTTGTTATGTTATAAGATTTTGTGCTACAAATTTGTTTAGAAATAAAGTGGAAGTTATTTTTGCCAATACCCCAGCATTGTCTTTGAAGATCCACCTATGTCTTGCAATGGATTAGTGGCGCCCTCTGAAATGCAATCTTTTTTTAAATTGAAACATAACACACGCTGTAGAAAAGTGTATAAGTAAATAGATGCATGAATATATTGCAGTAGTAACTATAAAAGCGGGCGCATGCCTTGGACTAAACTATGGCACATTTGTTGTGCGATTGTCGATTGTTTCGCAGTCCATTCAACAGTATAGTTGCACAACTAAAAATCGCATAGTGTGTGCACCTTCATATAAGGTCATTGGAATCAAAGCGAGACTAAACAGTTTTAAGATAGTTTCGTTTCAGGTGTGCGTGTACTCTGATAGTATTCTCTTTGCACAGAAGAAATAAAAGATACACTTCTGTGAAAGTAAAGTCGATGTAATTAATTTTACGTCAACAATTAATATTAATGCACGATATTAATAACAAATACAACGGCAACGGTTCCCATTATTCATACGCTAAAAAATGCTGCACAGAATTACGCGTAAACTGGAAACGATAAAGTGCGATCGTGTAGTAGCGCATAATGAGCCGCGACAAAACGCTATATCTACGTAAAAAGATTATTAATTCATTTATATCTTCATCGGCTACCGCATACGATTTCGATCCGTGTAATTATGTAGCATTAGCAGCTATTATCGCATACGATATACAATCAGTATAATGCGAATCTATTACAGTAATAGGCGAATGACGATCGGATTACGGACTCGGCTATGGATATTCGCAAAAATTGCTCTATACATTATGTAAAGACATTGCTAATGCACCCCGCGTAATATTCAAAGCGAAATCGTTTTGGACGACGGTTGAATTCATGTCTAAAATATAAAACTGTCTAAGGCTATGGACTGGATTGATTTGATCTTTTTTTGAAGATTCTTAATTGAAAACCGAATTTTGCTGTTTTCTTTTCTCTATCAAGAATATTGTTTCGGCTTTGGCTCACACTTGACGTTTCTCATGTGTTTCTTTTATTTATTTTTTGGTTAATATTTTCATTTATACAATAAAGAAATGTGAAAGAATAATGTTTGTTAAGTTGCTGTGAATTGCGGTGCATTTTTCAATTCAGGTAGACATCGGCCTACATCGAGGCTTTCGAAAACGATTTGCGATTATTTCCGAATTTCATTACAGCGTTATCATTTCGTTAATCATGTTTAATGTACGATTGAATATCAACATTAAGACATGGATGTAAAGTTGATATTCCATTGTTATTAAAGTTAGGCATTCTGGGAGATGAAAGATGCCGCCACCATTTGTCACTACTTTGGGAACGAGGTGGCACGGTGGAGCTTGGCCCGCCCTGTTTGCACCTCGGGCTCTGCACTCGTCTTTTTACCGTCCAAAGGAATGCGAACTTAATGGTTTCGCTTTTGGGACCGTGGCCAATCATTCCGTCATCAAAATTAAGGGAACATTACGATAGCTGAGGTTAAACATAATGCTCTTTGCAAAAAAGTTTACCGCAATAACTGTGTGGCCTGTTAAGATTTTTTTTCAGGAGTTTATTAAGTTTGTATTTTAACTACCTTCTCTTTTAAGACAATGTTGTCTTTTATTTTTTTAATTGTCACTTCACAAATTTATTATATTTAATTATGCTTAATTTTAATTACCTGTATAACCTTTAACTACTCTTTGTTAACTTTTAAATCTCGAGTTACTAACGATATAGGCCATTGAAATTTGAACTCAAATGTATAGTTCTTCGTTTCAATTTCATTTACGCGAACGGAACTAATTTCAAAAACATTTTGTCAAAATCATAGTTATTAAATGTAATTGATTTTAAAAATAAATTACATTTACGCAATAAATTGCAATGTATATAATTATTTGGACCATTAATAAATGAAGATGGACTGATTACGCTAATATGTCAAACAAAACACATTTAAAATGATTTACTAACATCATTTACATAAATAAATCAATTACGCATCTAACATTTGCTTAGGTTAGGTTATAATTTATTCAAAAAATAATATACCTTGCAGCGTTCTAATTTCACAATAACATTTGTGACACATCAAATAGAAAATAAGTTAGTTTCAAATCTGACTACATAAGCTGCCAGTAAATTTTACACTGAAATTCCTTAAATAATTTTCGTGGTTAAATGTTGTTCAATTAAGTGTCAATTCAATCATCATGATAGCATGTATCTAGTGTAGTTCGATTACATATTAACAAAATTCACAATCGATGGGTAACATTTATGTGGGACTCTTGTCCAAATAACGAATATTTGGCTTTGGTAGCATAAAAAAAACGTAAGCCATTTCAAATTTAGAATTGCAGGACTGATCTTACCCTTACTATTACTAGAACGATAGATGAATTTTGAATTTGTATCGTATGTGTAGTGACCATATGTAAGACTACATTGCGTGTAGACAGCATAGGGCCACTATAAATAGTAATTAAATAATTTAGGGCATTAATATGGAGACCGACCATTAAACGCAAAACGCCAAATCATTTACAAGAAAGCGAGAACCCGCCTCGTACTATTTACATAATTTATTCAGTCCACTTTAAAGTGTTGTAGCTCGGAAATCTTCAAATATAAAAATGTTTTGTTTCTTTAGGATATTTGTAATGATATATGTACGAAAATTTCCAATAGATTTTATAGTCGATTAAATTATTGTCAGATAAAATTTTGTATTAAAAATGTTCCTAAAAATTTCTCAACATAAGTTTAGAAAAGTTTCATACAGCTTGGATATGTAGAACTTAGGTTTAATTTAAAATGCACACTAATACACCAATACAATATAATACCAAACAAACACACAATCAAATTCTTAGTGGCATAACAAGCTACAAGCCTTTTCCCCTCAACCCGTGATACGATCTTCCAAATATTAAACTAATATTTAGGCAACGCTTTGCTCGAAGCCGCCTCATTTGAATAAGGTGCGGTTCCACTGGTAACATACTAAATACACTAATATGACCCTTATTATAATAATATGAAACCCACAGTAGGATAAACAATGTTTAGGAACAACAAGTAATTATGTCTACTTTAAAAGAATAGTCGTGTTACTACGAGATTCTGACTTTAAAATGAACACACTCACGGATGTATATGGCAGTCGTTGATCACCACGATATTCCCGCCGCTAGTTTGTGTAGGGTCTTAAAAAAGAACCTAGTTAGTACTTTAGATATAATAAAACGAAGACAAGAAATGCACCACTGCAATCTCCACACACTTTGTAAAATCTACAAATGTCTTGAAAGCAGCGAGATTAGAGCTTAAGGCCGCATGTAGTAAATATCATAATCATAAGCCATTAGTAAGTTAATATTATGTCTCCGCCGGCTTTGAGCGGCGTTTATAGCCCGACTATTAATTGTGAACGATCCCTCGAGGATTTAGTACCGACATAAACCCGGCTTCCGCCTCACTAAACCCACCAAAAGATTACGCCTTATAAAACTATGTTGTAAGACACAGACAATTTATATTATAGATGCATCAACAGGCAAATGGAAATAATTGAATATTGCATATGTTAAACTCTTATAGACTCGAAGAAAACTCTTTCTTTGAAACTCCATATATCAATTCGGTTTATGCTTTTGGCCACATCTGTTGTAATTTTGGTACAAAAATAATCAGCTTTTATAGGTACATTGTATCAAATGTTATAAATTACTACACTTAATTAATAATGTTTTGCAAACTGTTGTTATCGATTGGTAGCAGTAGTGTGGATTTGGAATCTAGGAGGTAAAGTTGTCATTTCCAATAACTTGTCCATTTATAGAGATCAGTGTTTTTGTACTTTGAACTGAATATCCGAAATTGCCGACGTCTCTTTACTAAGTTCACATTGAATTGGTAATTTATTCTTGACTAGCTGCTGCTAGCGACTTTCTCCGAGTGAAATTAAAAAATGATAAAAATCATAGCCTATGTTACTCAATGACAACGTACCTTTTCGTGGTGTAAGAATTTTTGAAATACATACAAAAATACAAATCTTTCCGCTTTATAATATTAGTACTGATTACTAATTGCATTATTACCAACTTGCTTTAATCGCAAGCATCAGGATCGTATTAATATCATCGTCTATCGACCTATTGACATAAGACCCTTGTTTGTTATTTCCTAACGGTGTTCTATCGGTGCAACAATTTGTAGTACATTGTAAGATGTAATATACGCATGTTACAAACTTTCTACAATGTGCCTTTTGTTAACAACCATATGCGGATTTCATGTTAAATTATCAGAGACTGGGCATAAGGATTTTCCTTTTAAAATAGTAAATATGATATTTATCTTTTTACTTGTCTTATCTCTTATTTATATTCGTAAATGAGAAAGTTTGGATTTATTGTTGAATGTTTGTACGAAGATATCTTACTTTTTTATTTATAAAAATGTTAGTAGATTTTTGTTAATTTACTGATATTTCCTTTAACCATTCCAACTAAGAACTAGGCTTGTGCTAGGATATGGTTCACGACAAAAGTCGAATGGCGGGATTCGAACCCTAGACCGTAAGATCGGTAGTCCGCACCCCAAACCATAAGGCTATTGGCGCTTATTGCTGAACTATTTCTTTAATATTATAAATGCGAAAGTTTAGATGGATGAATATTTGTTTCTACGTATCGTAAAGGTTTAATGGATATTACTAAAATTAGATAAAGATATGGAACTGAACTGGAAGAACACATAGTGATTAAGTTGCTTTTTAATTTCACGCAGACAGAGTTGCGGACAAAAGTTTAGTTTACAAAAATTACACGTTATTTACAAATATCCTCCAAAATGATTATCACAACAAATCTTTTTAAAGATCTAAAGAACTGAATACTCTTGAGAAATGTTTAGATCTTACATGTTAATGATCATGTAGTCTATTAGAAGGAAATTTGAAACTTTTAATTAGGTAACAATTGACAAAGCTCTACACGACAATCTTGTTTCACCAACAATTAACTTATAAAAAGAATAGATAATAAATTAAGATAACTTTATCACTCCAACCTTCGTATTTAGTTGTCTATATGTTCTACAAGACAATTAGACAAAAGACATTGTATCATGAGTAGCAATGCGCCATATTTATGTGGGAAATAAAACCACTTTCCCACAATTTGTAATTTCATACAAAGTGTACTTTTGAAATTAATGAGACTTAATTTATGTTATATCGTGTTCGTTAATAAAATAAGATTTTTTCTTAAATGAAAGTAACATTTAGTGGGTCATTTTCTGATAGTTTATACAATGAATTATAATGTTACTGAAATAACCTAATCTGTACAAAACTATGGAAATTGTTGTGGATGTTATTTTTATTACTAACTAATATTTTAACTAGACTATGATAATTATATTGTGCATAATATTGTTATAAATAAAATATTAATAAAACAATTGCATTTTATAGATTGAATTCTGTTCAATTTCACACTTAATTTTCGCCTTACAACAAACTGGTCGGTGTTAAAACATAAATTACAACTTGTTTACGGCGTCTGATGGGTTGGTTAGTGTGATCTTCATAGCGAATCGTTAGATATTTTCGATGGTTAATTAAAACTTTGAGTGTTAGTGTTGTGAGATGTGAGGGAGGTTGTGTGCGCGGGCCGCCCCATTCCCCGTAGCCAATCGGACGCCTCTCGTTCCGAGCCGCGAGATAGGCACGCACCAGCCGGAGGATAGACCTTAAGGTATGGTACAAGTCATAAAAATATCGCGCCTTCTTTTAATTAAATCTGGATGTTTATGCTTGACTAGGGCTTGGCTTATTTATTTACGTGTTTCGATAATTTATAGTTATCACGTATGTAACAAAATCTACTTAACATTTTTTTGAAAATCTATTGAAATTCAGAATGCAAATTGATGAAGCAATGTATTGTATGTATGTACAACATGTTTTTATATTTTCATGTTCACTTAAAGATACGTGACGTGGAAAATGTAAAATAAAAATAAATTTTAGTTGCGTAGACATTTTTTTTAAATAATCAGAGTAGACTGATAATACAAAACAGAGTTTTCATTTTATTTCCGTGGGAATATCACTAGTACCACAAATAAATACAAGGAAAAACACTTTTACGGTACGATATTTGAACTTCAATACTAATAAAAATTATAATTACCTATAAACGCTTATTTCTCGTGACTTGTAGTTTATAGGACACTGCACCGCTTTCATAATCCAATTAAGAATAATTGTCGATAAACTGACGGCTTCGATATCGATTTATGTGATGATATTTCAGCGTCGTTAATAAACCTATGCTTGTTCTCCACTTTTAATTGCGAGCAGTGGTTCTATCAAATTTATTCGATCCGCACGCCATTAACCAACACCCGCTGGAAACTAAACTATATCAAACAAGTGTTATCTCAAACTAACCTTTAACTGGTTAATTTTGATAATGAAATTTATAGAATGGCTTGTAGATGTAATGTAAAATCGTTGAACTACCACTATTCCAATCTTACTTCGGAAATCGCCCTTAATTTCTAAATGTAATTAAAGGCAAAATCTTTCGGTTATGGGTTGAGTGTAAATCCATTCAGCATAATCCATATTCATCGTAATCTTAGAGGTGTTTTGTAATACTTAAATAGTGTTTAATATTTCACATATTTAAGTTTAGATATGAATTCGTAAGACAAAGAGCAGTAGGTTGTCTGTCAAGTCTATTGATTTCGCGGCACATTGGTCGCATGAGTTACGAGGTCTGCGGTGGACCTCCAGCGCCTGACGTACGGCCGCGTCCTCCCGATTTATTGGACCGTTATACCGCATCGGGGCAAAATAAATTCAATTCCATTATATTTTTATTCTGTATTCTGCAGCGACAAATCACCGAGCGACAGTCGATGCGGGTGATGTCGCTTTTTAAATTTGTTTTTTAAATATTTGTCTTCGTTTTTACGACCTTTAATTTTGTTTTAAAAATAAACGTTAACAGTATCTTTTTAATACATCCTTTTTCATACATCAAAGGAAGCAAGTATTTTCTTTCACGCAAACTGAGGCTCACTATTTTCACACACAAGGAATATAAATCGTTTAAATTATGAACAATTAGCAAGACATGTGTGCAGCTGTGAAAAATGATCGGTTTCATAGTACATCGGTGGAGGAATCGTGCGCGCATTACGAATCGAAAGGGTAATTTGAGCTATATGTCACGGATATTATGCCGATGTTTACTACATTGTTGTCGGCGATGAATGAACGACTCGAAGCATTGCGTTGTCACAACACGCATTATTTCAATTTTATTTTTATGATTCCGTAACTCGGCGTGAAGCGAAACGTTTTGGAAACTACTATTGTACAAAGATTTACAATGTTTTTGAACTTATCTAAGGGTAACAACCATTACAGTTACCGCGTGACTTTTTTGCCTTTCTATTTCTATTTTTTTATTTCTATGGTAAGTATTTGGTCTAAATTCTACAAGGTTAAATCAGTATTCATCCTTATAAAAATCATCATAATATAGTTCAATTTTACTTTAGTTAAAACAAAATATTGTCCTAAACATAACCATAAAAACCATAACGAATTTGCTTCCATCTGATAGGTAATTAAGACTATAAAATTTATCCATTACCAGCTTGTAAAATCGATCTCGTGGAATTTTAAAAACGATGCGTGAATCGATAAACAAATTCCGCACTCCCGTCGCATGATACAGGCCAATAAAAACCGTAAATACGAGATGATCCGGAATAACAACACTGCTCGAATTTACGATTCGTTTCAGATTTAAACAAAAACGTTCTATTTAATAGTGGTGTGCGGCACGAGTGCGAGCGACTTTAACGATTCGGTATGAGCTTTCCTAATCGATTCGGTGGACGACGCGTGCTCGATCGATATTTTCGAATATCGAGTTCCGGTTTTCGGTTCTGTCGATCGTATCGGTAATTTAGATCGGTCCGCTGTCCGTTCATTGTCGCTCGCGTGCCGCCGCGAACGATAATCAGCGATTCGATAGACAATGATTGCTGCGAGAGCAATATTGAAATTCTATTATCTTCTTTGTTATTGTGTGGGTGGGAACGTATACTTTACATGAGTTGTTCCAATTACAAACCGCTCTTGTATTGCTTCGAAATCCGTTTCGTTTTAAATTACAGTTGTATTTGTCATGGCGTGCATTCTTAATTTGTTAACCGTTTGTTAAATCAAATGTTACCGTAGCCACATAAAACGAGCCAATTTTATTCACTGAAAAATTAAATTTCATGCATATGAAGTTTATGGCGAGAAATGTATGCAGTTATAGCGGTTCTTGAAGCAATAAAAAAGTTGTTAATTCAAAGTTACAATTATAACTGGATGGAAATCTGTTGATCTAATTTTACTTCATAGAAATCGACAACTTAATAAATATGTTTAAAGATTTTAATAACAATAATAATAATAATAAATAATTATTATTAATAATAAATAATCATTAATAACTTATTTCCAAATAATTTGTAACACAGACAAATAACAGTGACATGACATCGTACAAATTAAATATGAATTTATCACTTTACGTTATTTTATATTTGGTGCGATAGATCCCCTCCCTTCGAGGGCACCCTCGGGGAGACCGGATGAAGGGAGTTAGTCGAAAAGCTACAAAACGTATGGGCGGAGACAATTTAAACCACGCTAATGATGTTTTAATGCTACTTAACGGTGCGGGAATAAACTCTGAAAGTAGCATCCCCGTTTTACTACCCCCCTTTAATTTATCTACATATTTATTTCCTTTAAAAAGGCTGGCACAAAATATCTCTGATATTCCTAACAATGTAAAATTAAAAAAAAATACTTGTATTACCGTCACCCATGTGTTACAATTTTACATTTGTATTTCGTTGCCATAGTAAATACAAAACTGAGATTGCTAAATAGTTAATGAAGTATCTATGAGTTTTCACAAACTTTATCTAAAACTTTACTTAACCTAATAATTTGATTACTCAATATCAAAAAACATCAAAGTTTGGAAATTTATCCTCAAAATATTGAGAAACGGTTTTCGGTAAAACAATAAATATTTAAAGAGGTTGGCAGGTGCGATATACCACAAATCGATGTCCAAATAACAGCTTATATACGGACGGACAAAATTATACAGTGAAAAAAGTTTCATCGTGTTTGTAAGACCGCAATTTGAGAATTAATTTCTTACGCGATTAGCTCGACGCTTGGCAATATAAGACGTCAGTTTACGTCCGCCATGGAACTGCAATAATCTTTGACTATAGAGAAATGGATTCGGCAAAAAGTCGCCTTTGTACTAAATACGTGTTACCACTTTTCGCAAAGGATGAGGTAAAGATTATTTATCAAAATATATATCACTAATTGCACGTAATGCTGACACATAAAAATATTTAAAAATAAAACAAAACGAGAAGATAAGAAAGTTTAAAACTTGATATCGGTTTTTGTTTAGCAGCAAAACGTGTTTTACAGGTCCTGCCTCTTAAAAGTCAAAGTCAACAGCTGACTGTTTAAACAATCTCGCCGCAATCTCGCCTCTCATTAGCGGCTCAATTGACGAGCAACATTTATGAACCATTATTTGTTATATCCCCGTTAACTTGAGACTTACTTTTATGACATCTGTTTAACTTGATCTGTCGAAGTTCTATTGTACTATTAATTATTTAACGAAAATATTACGACAAAAATTGCGTTTATGTAAAGATTTGATTAGTATTTTTTTAACTTATCTACAAAGAGATATATTGCCAGAGCATATACAGGGTGAATAAACTTTAAAACTACCCATGTATTGTTTCCATGTCATTACTATTAAAAAAGTAAGAAAAATAATTACTTGTAACCCTCTCTTTCCTCCTAGCCTGTATCTCATATAGTACTGGTGTCAGCTTCGTCAATTTCCTCCACTTCGCTTAATCTTCGACATCTTGTTTCGGAATTTGTTACTCGCATAAGATGTAACCCTGAAAAACAAAAACAATTGAATCCGTCAAAACTCATGATTCATTTATTTAGAAATTAATCACGCGCTCGCGTGTTAACACGTCTTGCAATCAATCGCACGTGTTGGTACAGCCGGAACAAATACATCGATCAAACGGACTATGGAAATTTCTAATTTGCCACTATACTGTAATAATGATCGCCGATCACTGATGCGGTGGAAATGGCCACTAAACGTCTGTGATGAATGTAAATTGTAACGTGAAATTATTAATTTTGCGCATCATAAAATAATTTGACTGGAAGCAATACCGTGGGTTGCTGAAACACAATCAAAATTCTCGGCAAACTATCGTACAACTGTTTAGTCGCTCTTTGATTCATAGCTTATATAGAGGTGCACATTACTCGATTTTTGTTTTGCAACTAAACAGTTGAATAGGCTGAGAAACAATCGACAATCGCAAAACAATGTTGCGATATTTTAGTCAAAGGTGTACGCCGGCCCTTATTCTTCTTAGAAAACTGAGACACCGATGTTTTCAGTAAACTCACAAATATAGGTACAATCTTTTTCTATTTTGGTATAAAAATTACTTTCAAGAAACCTCAAGAAGTTATAGCTAAAGAAAGAGTAAGGCAAAATAAAGAAGGATAGAAGTTTTATACTTTTAGTATGGGTTCCTACAATCCAAACTAAGGCATACGAAATTCCTACAATTATTAATATTACTCCAACAAAAGATTTAAAAAATCCTGAAGTTCGAATTTTCCAAATATTCCATAACCGTTATTACCCATAGAAAATAGGCCTCGATCTCGAGCACAGCTTCCTTTCGTTGTGGTATCCGTTAGGTACCCAATCAGTACGCACCGTGGTTAAGCTTCGATTGGTCACGAAGGATTAATCCGACCGAGTACCAAGGCCACAGGTACTAACGGACACCCGGCAACGTCGAAAAACGACAATAAACTAAATCATTTGATTGGTTCCAATCAAGCATGGTCTCCATTAAACTATCCGAGGATACGAAGACTATTTTAGATATGATTGCTACGCTCAATTTTAAACGGTTTACTTTAGTTATCTTTAACTGATATAATTTTAATCATTCATATTTCGTTATCGAGTACAACAAATGGATAATCTAGGATACGTTTAAATAAAAGGTGGGAAACATTGTTCATGGTTTCATGGAGATATAAAAAGCAAAAGAAGATAGGATTGAAAAATTAACAAATTCCGCGGCATTCGACAGTACCTTAATACTTACATAAAAAGAGATATTTATAATTGAATTGTCTTATTACTGATTTTCTTAACATGACTTCTTCTCTAGATGAAGCTTCCCTATTTATTTTTTCATATAATATAAGGTTGGCAAACGAGCAAGCGGCCACCTAAATCCATCGAAATGGAAAACGACCGCTGCCCATAAACATCCGCAATTGCAGATGCGTTGCCTATCCTTAATCGACGAAGGAGACGCAAATAAATAGGACATTTCCCCTTCCTATGCGTCTCTTTCACCGTCAAATCTACTCTTCCTTCCCATTCTCAAGAAAAGGGTGGAAAGGGAAAGGGACTAAAATTAGGCCTCACCACATTCGTCAGACGAAACGCGGAATTGCTTCCACTTCATGCCTGTCTTTTGTTAAGTCGTGGTATTGCACCGGGCTAGCCGGCCCATTCGTGCGAGAATGTTAAAGCGGGCTCTACCACTGTTGAATTTTCTACATAAAGGACGCCGGTTGGTCAGTAGAACCGCAATCTACTTCCTGCATATACACGGCTGATTACATATGTCTGTACAACTATTAGCAACTGTCCGCGCACAACCTGTGGGCGTAGCAACCAATAATCATCTATAACAATAGACCACGCGAGCAACGGAAGCGATGGAAGTGCTAATTCGAAAAACACAAACCGCAGTGTAATCAGCAAAAAGACGCTCCTCGTAGTCGATGAAATGACTACGAAGGGACCCGTAATTAGCGTGCTAAGCAAAATGGCTGCCAACACGACTTGTGTAATTGCCCCCTGTTTCAAGCGCATTTCAATCTTGTTCACCTAATTATAGAGATCATTTTACATTGTGCTTGTAGTGGAGAGGGCTTTTGGTATACTGGTCGCTCGCCCTCCCCCGGGTTACACGCCGTGCGCGTGTTCTAATTTAATTTTCCACTAGCATTAATTGCAGCGCTCCGTGACAGGCGGCCGGCGATGTGACATTGTAACGAGTTATTTGCACAAAACGAGCGCCTATTTGCGTGTCTGTCTGTTAGTTTTCGCTTTGATTTTGTTTACTTTAGATTTTGTTTTGTATAATGAGATTATTAGAGTTATATCGACTTTTAAACTCTTTAGATTGTTATTATAGCTTGAACCTTTCTTTCTAGTTCTGATTATAAAACCTTATTGAATGTCCTATTTCTATTACCTTCATTTTTCTATAAAAAGAGAACATTTATAAACAGATTCAATATCTAATTCACGCAATTCGTTGATAATTTCCAATATAATCCATCTGTGTGGCATAAAGAGTGATGGTATAGAGTGGACGGCCCGCGGCGCGCGGCGGCTATTCTGTCATTTGTCATGTTAGCACTAAACGAGCGAAGTCGTTATTAATGAGCCACAGATCGGCCGGCAATTGTTGTCATTGTGAACAAGCCGTTTGTGCCCTTTGTACACAAGACGATGTTTTGCCTTTATTTATTTAGAAAACCACGGATAATGCTCTCACGTCGTGTAGGATTGGTAATAAAATGGGCAAACTTTCTACGCGCAAGAGTTTTTGACAATTGGTTTATTGTTATTATCATTTGTTAGTTACCGCCAAGTGTTACTTAGAATTTGTTATTCAAAACTTAGGTATTTATACGAATTTCGATACTGGAACGTTTGTAGGATACACATGCAGTTGAGTAACCTTAAACATGAAGCAATTATTGAATATTATCTTGACCCAAGAGGTGTAATATTATAAAAACATAAACTGAGGCACAGGTGTTCAACGCGTTAACGTAGCAATCTCTATATTTTGTTACATTGCTTCTTTATAAACTTAAAGATGAAACTAAAATGATTTGAGCGAGCAATGTATTTCGTTGTATAAAAAAACTAGTTTATATTTATTTGGGTAGACCCAATCTCGCACAGAAGTTATGTGGTGTCGTTTACAAATTTATTGTTACAAATTCTGGGAACATTGTCGTGCGGGCTCATTGAGGTCTGTTATAAAAGGACCAATTATGCAATAAACCTTTTTATACAAAAATAAACTTTGATTGATGTTTTTGTTAATTGGACCGCTTTAATTTGCGTGATAATGATTGGAATTACTAGAAAGTCTTCTCAAATATAGCGTCTTGATCATTTTCATTAAAGTTTTAATGATATTTCCTAATAAAATTTTGTACTTCGTATAAACCCTATGTTGTTTTATAAAAGCAGTTGTGACAATGTTCATAAATAACGTAAGTCATTTCATTCAGTTATTAAAACAACAAAATTATATTTTACGTGTAATAAAAATTATAGGTATGTGCAGACATTACTTAAACATGTTGGGGCAATTTCCACATGACGTTGTGACGGCGAGCATAAACTTATCGTCGGATACAAAATATTTTAGTACCGGACTGTTATAAGTTAAAAAAGTTAGTTTGATAGCTTTGTTAGTGTAGTTTTTGATACTTATGTAACTCAAAAACCTTATCCTACTTCTTACTAATATTTTTTTTTTTTTTTTATAAAAAAAAGGGGGCAAACGAGCG
>NW_013525069.1:3221623-3323071 GCF_000836215.1 Papilio polytes | reverse complement strand
TCCACTTCACGCCTGTTTTCTGTGTGGTCGTGGTATTGCACCGGGCGAGCCGGCCCATTCGTGCGAAGATGTTAAAGCGGGCTCTACCACTTTTGAGTAAATTCAAATATTATAAATTCGAAAGTTTAGATGGATGGATATTTGTTAGAGTTTGTAGCCTAAACGGCTGAACGGATTTCGATGAAATTTGGCATAGATATAAAGGATAGTCTGGAAGGACACATAGGCTACTTATTTTTGTTTTTTTTTTTTTGAAAAAGATTTGTAACATATCTATACTAATATTGTAATGAGGAAAGATTTGTATTTTTGTATGTATTGAAACAACTCAAAAATTACTAGACCAATTTAAAAAAAAATTACACCATTAAAAAGCTACATTATCGAAGTATATTATGTGAGCGCGAGCAACTGCTAGTATTAGTAAAAGTACTTAAAACCAAGGAAATAGATATTTTACATAGAAAAATTTGCAGTCCATATGATATATTAAAAATATGGTAACCCTACCTTTATTTAACTCACTGTATTACTTATACGGCCAATTTTCAATTGGTGGCGTAATGGAAATTGTTGACGGAAGCTTCGTACTGAGTCTGGGAATATTGTGAGAAGAAAGATTATTATCATTTAATTAGTAAGTTTGATTTACTACAATCCTTTGTAGACAGGTTTTGTCTGACGATATATTCTTTTTTTATAAGGTGACAAGCGTGCAAAGCCACCTGGATTCGCCGATACAGAAGCGAAGCGACTGCTGCATAGACACCCGTAATCGCAGATGCATTACCTTACTAAAATCGACAAAGTGACACACAGAAAGAGAATATTTTGCATTCCTAAGCGTCCCATCTATAGCGAATAACACAGTCCATTCCCATTCCCATTATCTTACTTCTTATAAATGCGAGAGTTTAGATGTATAGATGGATGGTTTTTGCTAGAGTTTGCCGCCTAAACAGCTCTCGATGAAATTTTAGTATAGATTTACAGCATAGTCTTTAAGAACACACGGGTTACTAACTTTCGTTTATTTTTTCAATTCCACGCGGATAGGGTCGAGGGCGAAACTTCTTTTCCTTATAAGAAAAGGTTGAAAACATAAAACTAACTCATTATGTTTTGGCCAGATTGGGATAACTTTAAAAGTTATTCATAGTCAAGGAACACCTAATCGGATTCAGTTGGGAATTGAGAACATTTTTGATAGTCGTCTCTGAGGTCGGCGGATCTAGCATATCGTGGCGAGGGCGGGGCGTTGCGGGCGATGCGGGGCGATGCGTATAATGCACCTACACGATAACCATCGGCCGCTTTGTAAACGCCGACCCATTGTGCGCCGCCGCCGCGCCTCGCCGCGAGAAAAGTAATTCTTAATAGACAATAAGCCGGCGTTTAGCGCTTTTATTTATTGTAATACAATGCTTCGGTTTGCGAGTGATGTATGGAGGGCGTCGCTTAATCGACCGATTGCTGTAAGGGTTAATTCCGTTTTAGTTTTGTCATTGTTATAATTTGAACATTGAGTAAGTAAAATGTAACGATGTTTTGATAAACGAGCGTAAACAGTTTATAATATCTCCGATTTCTCATATCAAACATAATATAACAGTAAAATCGGAAAGCAGTAACTAGTTATTTATTTATTTATGAGCCACTCAGCACATGTGCTGATCTTTTGGTGGTTGTAGAAAATAGATGGCACTAATACATTTACAAACAATGATGTTTTATACATTACTAGCTGTTGCCCGCGACTTCGTCCGCGTGGTATTAGAAAACATACGAACTATTTAAATAACAAAATGCTACGTATCCCTCGGAAACCAGACATTTCTCGGGGATGAACCTTATCCCATGTGTACTCCAGACTTTGTTTTATATCTGTGCCAAATTTCAATAAGATATGTTGAACCGTTGCAGAATGATCGAGTAAACATTAAAAAACTAAATTAATGAATCCCACGGGAACCGTAACTATTCCCAGGATAAAAAATTAGCCTATGTGTTCTTCCAGGCTATGCTCTCTATCTGTGCCAAATTTCATAGAGATCCGTTCAGCCGTTTAGGCTACAAACGCTAACAAAATCCATCCATCCATCTAAACTTTCGCATTTATAATATTAGTAAGATTAGTAAGATTAGTAAGATAACAAGCTCCGCCACCGTTACAAAATAATATCTACATTGTCACAGAATAATTTTGACATATTCATTTGAGAATTTGACACATGTAAACAACAACAAAAGTTTTTACAAACTCGCGCGGATTTTATATTCCTATAACTATTTAAAATCATTCACATTTGGTATTTAACATGGATGATAAAATGAAATACCATCAGTATCAATAGATAGCATTTAATACTTTAATCGTAATAAGATTTAACACCTGTCAATATTATTTCATAAGATAAAATATTTAACTTTTGACAGATTCACATTCACTATTGATTTGACATGAACTTAAACGTATACTTGCCAAATCGATCCCGCATTAGCAGAGTCATTCACAATCGTTTGGCCTTTATCGATTGCCAAACTCGAGCACACCGAAATCTTTTTTGTATCATCGATTTATTAATCGATTAGTTATCTAGACGCTCGGCAAGTCGTGCAAGTCGGCCGATAAATTAGCCGGTGAGCTGGCCGCGCTAATCGCACCACAACACAAATATTTAATAACAATCCCAGATCCTCTGAGACGACCACTTATCTGAACAACGAGCACAGGGAAAACCATGGAGAAGTTGTTTAATAGAGCTTTTTATTTTACAAATATTATTTATTGCGTTTATCAGCTTGATCAACATAGTCTGATAACTATGGACAGAGTAAATCATTTCGTTAATATGGGTATATAAAACGATACATTTATTGACATTGGACACCTCTGTTAGTTTGATTGAAATGGGTTTTAAATGTATATCATATTATTGTCGTTAATAAAATATATTAATTTGTGCTTAAAAAAGTATTTTCTAAATTAGCAAACTTTCAATAAAATCTGTACTAATTTAATTAGTTTTATTATTTTTAAAAACCTAATTACATAGCGACTCCCTACCATTCGCTGTTCAAATTATCGCTGCACGATTGTTAAACATTATTACGTCGGGTGTTGTTTAATAGAAACAAAAATATCTGGCGGCTCGCCTCGTGTTTGATCTCGAGGTGTTCGCCCGTCCGGCGCGATTAGCCCTCACTCAACGTATAATCAAATGAGCCCCGGGCCGCCGCTACCTCGACACATCGCGGGTACAAACTATATCGCTACATTACGCGCCTCCTACACAACAGGTACACGATAGTCTTACAAAACCAGCATTGAACATTAATGATTCATATTAGATCGTGTTTATTAATACTTTATGTGTATCGTGGTAGGGAGGGGCGGTCGAGTTCGGCTGACGAAGCCTCTCATTTGGACGCCATTTGTCGGCCATTCCGGTGCACAGATCATAAGTGGAGCCCGCTCCGGGTCACGTTAGCGTCTCGGGAGAAAACGTGAAAAATCACACTTCGACGCGTGAAATTATAATTGCAGCGCGCGCCGCGGCCGAGCCAGGCCAGTTAATATGGATACAGCTCTAACTGATCCTCATTATGAAAATGCATTACGAATTTGTTTTATACGATTAAGACTAGAATATTACTAATGCTAGGTCACTAAAGTTTCCATTTATTTGATTACCTAGTGATTACGATAATTAGTGTTTGACGTAAGTTTCAACGAAGTAAAACTCAAGTAAGGTAGTTCGGAATCGCAATTCATGAAGTTATCAAACAAAAAATTCTAACAAATGGTTAAATATAGCTGGGAAACCAGCCGTAAACGCAGACTCGTGATATAGTACATAAATAGTAAGAGTAAATATAAGTCAGTTACTCAGATACTACTATTCTTCTCACGTAATGAGAACTAACTACCTATTACAAATATAGTTTATAGGCTATAAATTGCCTATAATTAAAGGATATGAAATCAAAATTCATCATATAGCTTAGAAAAATATAGTAACAAATAATGACACATATCAACACAAATTGTATTAAATCCTGATTATGTAGAGACAAAATTGATTGACTTTTTCGAAGTCGTACATTAAAGTAACTGAAACAGTGTAAATAAATTTCTAATCTGCCTAATAACTATACACAAAACCCATTAATACAATTCCAGTATAATATTTGAACAGTCTCTGGTTAGAGCGAGCGCTAAACGAGGCTTTACCTCGTTGATCTCGGAGCTTTCAAATGATCTACTTGATGACCGGCCGACTTGATGGATGAGATTTGAAAATTTGTTTGATTAGTTGCGCTTTGAGAATACTCATTAGTTTTAAGACGATAATAGACCTTTTTGTGTCCAATTTTATACTACTTAGGCAGTTGTAAGAAATAAGAAACGCTTTTATTTTGATTTTTTATCCGGCCAGGTGATATTTACCTTCGTATCAATTTAATGAATGGAATTAACATAATCGAATAAAAAACATCAATCGACATTACTTATTTTTGAAATAAACTTCCTAGATCACATTGAATTATTATAGATTTTTACAAAACATTAACAACCTCACAGAAACGTACCAAATAATGTTTACAATTTAACTTACACGTAGCGCCATCTACCGCCGGATGGAAATAACGATTAATTCTGAACTTTACAAAAGCACTGAATATACATAACACGCTATTTTTGATAAATACGTGATTTTTTTTTATTAAAATGATTAAGTTTAACTAGCTTTTGTTTTTGTAGTCAATTGTATCCAAAACTATGTTAGGTTGTAAAATAAGCTATGACAAAATAAAGCAGAATATAATAAGTAACTATATTTTAAAAGAAAACGTTTTTTTTTTTATCTTTCACGAGAATAATCAATCTTTTAAAAATTTAAAGATCCAACGCTCTAAGCGACGGGGTTCTATTTCCGATGTCTCTTTCACGCGGTTGATTTTAATCGGAATCAATTTGCCACGTTGTCGTTATTCACGTAGCAGAACCCCTCGGTACTGTGCTACCACCTCACCGCACCGCGTCCCCTACTCACAGCACTCGAACAATATGCTGAGTTGTGTCGCCGCGACTTCTAGCCTCCTCGCGACAATGTAATCGAGGGGGATGGTCTCCAATCGTTTGTCATCCTACCCCACTTGCACAATACACAACCAACGAGTTTCAACTCTAACGACTTTCATTCTAAGTTGAAATTCCCTTGCAATAAAATTCGCAAGCGTCATAAATTTTATGACATTTTAATACAGCCGTAACAACATAATAATAATAGGGTAAATGTTTTGGTAAGCCATAAATAAATGTAATTACATTTTGTTACAAACGACAGTTTCGCACGTTGCCAATTTTTTGTTTTGAGATTTGTAACGAATTGAAGTTTGAACAAAAAACCTATAGATACAAAAGAATCTTGCAAAGTCGAAACTTTTCATTACAATTTAGATCCCATCATATAAAACTATCCAGCTTTCTATTTAAAAAAAATTAAACACGAAAGCTTTTGTATTTACATAACTCGACGCTGAATAAATTTAACTGGCAACTCCGAGGATAAACATTGCTAGCACCTTGCCTTGTATTACAGTTGAGTGCAATTTTCAATTACATTGATGGTCCGTAGGCAACGTAGCCGGGGGCGTTAGTACACAGCAAAAAACAATGCGCCTGTTTACTTGCTCGAGTTAATAGGCCATTAGCCAAGTTGCCCAGACTCGTCCGTCTAGCACGCAACTTTTATATAAATAAACTAACGTGCTCTTATCGCAATCACATCGATAAGTACAAAATTGCTGACGGTGAGTTATGATTATTAAAGTATAACCTTTGTAATTTAAAATTTTATTAACATTCCATTTATAAATGCCAGTAGCATCAGTATTTTGTGATTAAAATGTAGCTTTACCCTCAGTACGATGAGTGTTATAGCTAATGATGATTGAAGATACACTGTCCTAAAAAAGTAAACTGCGAAAAATGGAGAAGATTCATTATTATTAATTTCTTCTAACAATTTGATTAAATGTACATTTACAAGTTAATTCACTGTAACCTCCAGAATCCAATTAAACCTTACAAAAACGTAACAAAGAAATATTCTACAGTTATTTGCACTTAAACACACTTTACTTTTATGCGATACTTTGCACTCGGAGTGCTGGTACGGCGGCGCTAAGTACATACAATAAATTTCTCGGATTTATACGAGACGAGCGCCATAAATATCCCACGAGCGAGGCTAAAGTGTGAAGTGTTGTTGGCGGTAATATCGCGCATACGTGCGGTATTTATTTAAGGGCCACTAAGTGAGCTCGGGCCAGCTCTGCGCGGAAATGGCCCAAAACTAATGCAAAGTACCGGCAATCTATCACCCTTACAGTGCTGCCATCTACATTCTGTTCAACAAGAGGTATGAAAACTAACAACAAAATTTAGATTCTCTAGCTAACATTTCCTTCGTGTCTTAATACGACCAGAGCAATGGTAACCATATCATACCACAAGGTGTTTAAGTTGTTTTTACGTTCTTAAGGAATCTGTATTTTATTTTTTTTACATTGCAATCTTAAACTGCTTAAAATAGTTATATGTGGTCAATGAATATTATAAAGCAGGCTTTAGAATCACCATAGAAAATGAATTCATGAAACATTTTCCTTGTTGAAGCGATATATCAAGTAAATGTAAAGCTAAGGAAAGCAAAAGAGCTAATATTTGCGGGCAGCGGAGTGGTTCTGGCGAGCCGGACAAATGTAGCGTAACGCCCGGAAATAAAGTAGAACGTTTTATTTTATTAAGATTGCTGCCAACGAAATGGTTTCTGAACAGAATTACTATTATTTTACAGATTAAAACAAATTTTCCTACTTCTTTTATATACATAAATCTATACATTTTTTACGAAAAAAAAACAGACAGATTTTAATGTGTTTGGTAGTTCACATAAAACTTCTACATTCATTAAGTTTGCAGTCCGTTTACATATGATGCGTGTAACACACGAGCAAAAACAAAATAATAGACAATAATTTTGTATACTCTTTACGCTCAACTGACAGGACAAATTTATTCATTAAATTGATGAGTGATGGTTACGTGCTAGCTGCACGAGCCCGCTCCGCTGTAATTATGTTGCATTAGCTTCCATTATCGCGTACGGCGCTATCAATTTAATTCAATGCCGTTTGAACAAACGACCACAGACGTAACGCTACCGTGTCATTGGTTTCCACTTTAGGAACACTATAACAAATATTATCTTATACCTCTCATACGTGTAAGAAAAACACAGATAATAATATGTTGTCCTAGTAGAAATCAGGGTTGTGGATTAGATTGTCGTATCGATTGTCTGTCAAAATGCCCGCGAGCGTTTTGGCGGGAAACCTATTCCCGCCAATCCGCCATATTTTCTCCTGTCAAACGAAATGCCATCTATGAATATTGAATGTGAAACACGATTGTAAATGCTGAAGTAATATGGTAAAAGGTCAATTTAGATTGATGCTACCCTTACGTTTTGACACGAATTGTCAAACTTTATAACTCAATTTTCTACAAATAATTCTATTAACTAGAAGAGTTCTGTCCATTTAATTGTGAGTCAGAGCTTTTTTCATTTTCATTTACTATTATCTAATTATTTCTTCTCAAAATTAAAAAAAAAAAACTATACAATGACCCAGGTTAATGTATATCTATATGCACTAGATCGACTGCACACTTATTAGGGAATATGACTACATTTATAAAATGTTACTCGCCACATAAAACAATAACTGACGCTTGGCGAAAGAAATTACTGCTAAAGTGTGTGCTACAAGGTTACAGGAATGTTCGCCTTTTATAGTCGCAAAAGCCTCCGAGGAGAAAGGAAGTGATGCGGTCATAACAACACAATAGCTTGTCCGTCTGTCCGTTGGTCATTAGCACTAATAACTCCATACTTGCCCTACAAGAATGTGAAATAACATAAAAACGTTGCGGTTTGCAACGGGCACTCTGTGCCGCCCTAATAATTCTATCAATAGGCGAATTGTTGCGGTCAATGTGGTAATCGCACGTCTGAACAAAATGTTTAAGTTCGTCTTGCACTTGCTGCAACAATTGACACAGGAAACGCTGTTAATTATAAACAGTTTGATGTAACCAAAAACTGTTCGAAGTTCATACTTTGACCTATCATTATTTTTTATTTCAATAGAATTGTATTTATTACCATTTATTTAGTATAAAAATTATGATAAAAGACTTGGGTCTTTCAGTACGTACGTATGTAAATCATTTAAAAATGCATGACAAAAGGTTCAGATGCTAACTGTAATGTAAAAAATTATTTTTAATTAAAAAGCTGAATTGTAATCGTTTCATTTTTACAAATTTGATCGTCACCATTCACAATATTTGTCTACTCAACAATAGATGGCTCTGCTCAACTTGTTCAAATAACGCTTCTCAAACGAGACAAAATAAAAATTTAAACAATGATTTATTTGATGATTGATGATTATTAGACTATTATTTTTAACGATTTGTTTTTATTTCTTTTCTTGCTTTTGTTTTATATTGTACTAGATTGTTTTATTTTGAGTAAAAGTCGTAGACGTCACTGTCACTGTCATATGTCACGCAACAGATGTCAAAAATCACGAATAACCCAATCCCAGGTTATTCAATATTTATGTATTTTTATGTTGTATTGTATGTAAGTTTAAATATTGTTGTGCAAAAGTTTATAGTACCAAAGACTGAAATTTACTCGGAAGCGACCATCAGTGGTGTTTTTATATTGTGAACAATTTCATTTGGAAAAATGTTATCACGATTTTCTACTTTACGATCCTTATTTAAAGTGGAAAATGTATTATTACTCAGGAGATACAGTTCCCAAAATACTATTAATTTGTCGGATCCAGCAGTCCAGACATTTCTTAAAAATTTAATGGTTGAACATGACAATTTACATACAAAATCACGACGAACCCTGGAAGAGGCGAAACGTCTTCAAGAAATCAAACCAATAGTGACTGTTCTTGATCAAAGGATTACGTTATTTGACAGCATCGAATCGCTAAAGGAACTAAACAAACGAGATGGTCAAGATGAAGAAATGCAGAAATTGATTAAAGAAGAGGCTCAATTGTATTTGAAGCATATCAAAGAAATAGACAATGAGTTGCAATCGATACTGCTCGAGCCTTATTTTACAGAAGGTGGTGTGATGGTGGAAGTTGTAGCTGGTGCCGGTGGACAAGAAGCCATGTTGTTTGCTAGAGAATTATTGTCTTTATATGAATCATATGCCAATTACAAAGATTGGGAGGTTGATATAGCATCTTTAGATGTGTCTGATATTGGTGGTATAAGAAAGGGGTCATTGCTAATCAATGGTCTAGGAGCTCCTGAGTTAATGAGAATGGAGGCTGGAGTTCATCGTGTCCAAAGAATTCCAGTAACTGAAAAAGGAGGTCGCATACATACAAGTACTGTGTCAGTCGCTG
This sequence comes from Papilio polytes, assembly GCF_000836215.1. Classification (NCBI taxonomy): domain Eukaryota; kingdom Metazoa; phylum Arthropoda; class Insecta; order Lepidoptera; family Papilionidae; genus Papilio; species Papilio polytes. The sequence goes on along the minus strand of NW_013525069.1, from coordinate 3,313,552 downwards.
TCCTCCCGCAGCCAACTGAGGTAGAATTGAATATCCCTGATCGTGACTTGTCAATAGAAACGAAAAGAGCGAGTGGTGCGGGTGGCCAGCATGTGAACACTACAGACAGTGCTGTAAGAATCCTTCATGTACCAACAGGAACAGTTGTTGAATGCCAAGAGGGAAGATCTCAAATTAAAAACAAACAGATAGCTATGCAGAAATTAAGGACATTGTTACTTCAAAAGCAACTAGAAGAGCAGTCTAGTAAAATTAATTCTGAAAGGAAATCACAGGTTAGTATATATAGTATATAATTTTAATAATAACATTTATTATATATCTGAGAGTGTCAGTGGTTCAGTGGTATAAGCACTTGATTTGTAATCTACAGGTGTTGTGTTCGAATGAGATTTTCAATATTTCGAATTTTCATATGTACACAATTTACCCAATGTTCTTACGGTGAAGGTAAACATTGTGATGCAACCTGCACATATTGGCAAAGAAATTCTAAGATATGTGAAGTCAACCAACCCACACTTGCAAGCATAGTTGACTATGGTCTAGTCACCCTAACTTTAGGGTAGACACCGCAGCCCCTCTGTGGGGATGTATAGTGAGCTGGTGATTATGATGATATATCTTTTTGTATACAAGAAATTAAAAACAGCAAGTGTTGATTACAGATTTTTTTGTTATTGTTTTGTTTCTTGTACTAGCAGTTTTGGTCCCATATTTTTATGTCCATATTCCTTCTAAAATGCTAACTTTTTGTCATTGTCAAATGTAAAAATGCTCTGCTTAATATTTCAGGTTGGTTCAATGAATAGAAATGAGAAAATAAGAACATACAATTATCCACAAGACCGTATCACAGAGCACAGAGATGGTGGAGGAAGTTTGCACAATCTGAAAGGTTTTATGGAAGGTGGGGAACCGTTGGAACAATTACAAACATCCCTACTCAGACATCAAAGGTACCAAATTGTTATGGCCGAAATTAATGATTTTAATCAATACAAAAAAGAGACAGAAAACTAATAAAATAACTATGTAATTTATTGATCAATTAGGTTTGTTAATAATAAAATGTTATAGAATTAATTATTTTTTAATGATTTCTTCCCATAATCTATCAAGACAAATATTTAGTTGATGAAATGAAACTAATCAATAGGACAATGTATATTTATTTTTGTACCAAATGAACAATCACAATATTTAAATGGAATTTAATATAAGTTTTCTCTAGATTTATAGATAAAGACAATGATTTAAAAGATTTTATATTTATGAATAATATCTAAGTAAAATTCACATAACAAATGTAGAAATGCTTCAAAAACAAATATAAATTAGGATACATTTAAAGAATATTCCATCCCAGTTAATATTAAAAATGTGCCAGGACGGAAACAAAGATTAACATTATATTAGTTAATCTAATATGCAAATTAACATATAAACAAAAAATAAACAAATTAAGAAGTTGTGGTACAAATATAATATTCGTAAGATACGGGTTTCTTATCACGATTGCATTATTTAGCTGCCGATATTTCGGCATATTTACAAACACCAAATTCACGGCCTGACTGAAGTGATGTGTAGTCAAGGGCGAATCCAGCTTTGGCGCCAAGGAGGGTGGGGGTCACATAGTCGTGGTCAAGTCAAGAGCTTGACAAAATATGTAAATATATTTTGTCAATCTCTTGACCAACCAGCTCAGGGGGGGCCATGACCCCCCCTGCCGTTGTGTGTAGTGCTAAAACTGATCAAGGTAAGAAACCCGTATCTTACGAATTTTAAATCATTACATTTGTAAAAACCACGTCAGCTTAAAGTTGTACAAAAGCTAATATAATAATAATAATTAATTAATGTACCAATGTTTTATTTTAATTATCTTGTAACATTATCATAGAATTAATAATATCAATCTGATATGGTATATGGTACACAAGATATTTCTCTATGGCACCTTTGGAGGTTATCTATCGAAAGTGAGATTTAAAACTATCTACTCTTAATGATATGTGATGTCGACATGTTTAATTATCTGTATACTAAGTAAAAAGAAAAATCTATCAATTATCAACTTTTTAAAAAGGTACAGTCGAGGAAACTGGCAGTGTTCCTACTTAAAAGTTCGTTTGAACATTTTGAAACGAGACGCGAAACAAAAGACAATAAACCGCAGCTTATAAATGTGTTTGTACGAAAAAACGTCGGTTAGTAATACACAGCTAGTTTCTTTTTAATTTTATCTTCTTTTGAACAACTCATTGCTATCTAATTAATTATTTGTAGAAAGAAGCACAGTTTCTCTCGTAAAAACAAGGCAAAGTTTCCTAAAATGGAACATTGCGGATTGCCACGACTGTAATTTGACATTTCCTAAATAGACTATTTTAATTATTAACAAATTTTAGCGAATCTCTACTTTGATTTTATAACATGTCCATAAATTGCTAACATGCTTGTAAATATTGATTTTTTTATTATCATTTTTTGGTACAAATACTTGTTTATGTTTAATAACTATACAATATTAAAGTGATTAATGGTATCCAGAAGAAGTTCTTCTGAGGCTGGCTGCCGCGGCCGCACATGTCTATGTTACTCTCCTGGAAATACAAACATTGATGTCTATGAGATGGCTCAAATGTTCGCTCGCATTCGCGTGCATCGCTCAAAGTTTTTACGAGACAATAAACAAGGACTGAATATAATTAAATCAACTAAATCATATTTTACTATGATCAAATGATGATGTCAGTTCTACTTAGATAACTGCTGCGTACGTGTCATGTAGTCGCGAGTAAATCAGCTCACTTAGCATTGAACTGGTGAGCTGCGGCTCACCAACCAGTACCATATGGGCAATCTACTATAACTACAGTATGTCAGGTGACTTGTATGCACTCAAATCATTCATGGTGAAGTAGATCAGTGAACAATCTCTGATTTACTTTACCCAACCGTGGGCTGATCTGCAGATCATCTAATTTATTATCTAGATTCACATATATCTTACCTCAGTATGGTTTCTTATACACGATGTAGGCTGTCGTCTGTACAGCGGATGCTTATGTTTTAAACACGGCAGAGATTCATTGTACTGCACTTCTGATGGATCAATCGGCAAAATTGAGGCCTCAACCTTCGGGCACATCGCGTCAACGACTATCAATAACATATTTGTGTAATTCACCAGCTGAGCGTAGAATGGTCTCTCACAATCCTTGACAGGTCTGTTTAATTTCTCGTCTATGTTTTTGTATTCCAATTGATAGAGGAACATTTCTCGATCGCAAGGCGTTGGTCTTGTCCGGTTTATGAGGACCAACTTTTCGAAATCTCTCTCCATAATTCTCGAAGGTTGTCGCGACATGTACGGGTCATCGGTATCCTCATCGTTCTCGTAGTTCTGGTATGCGACTGTAATAAAAATAATTTTAGACGAAAACAATAGAAACTTTTCAGTTATGCAGGTTAGGGCACTAAAAAAATGTTTGACCTTTGATTAATTATATTGGTATACATATTGTCTATATATGTGACAAAAAATTCTTATAAAGCTGAAAAAAAAATACTTTTTTCCATTTGCTAAATAATTAATCTAAGGTATTTGTAATGTCGTGTAAATTATTTAAAAATGATGACAATCTTGATATTCTAATAAAATAATACTTATAAATTACATGTAGTAAAGAGAATAAGACTGCCATTCAGCAAAATATGTATGTGAAGACGTTCCTTGAAATTCATGCTTTAAATGTTACAGTACGTAATGAACCGCGCCTTTTGTAAAATACAAGCGAATTTGACGTACTCAAGACAAAGCTGCCTTCAAATACTCACCCTTTATATATATCACAGAAGCGACATTGAATACATAAATTACATGCAATTATGTAACTACATTGTTACGATGATGTCATAATATATAGCGCAAATAATTTTCTTCATGTCTTATGAATGACGGAATAACTTATCAATATATATAATAAATTTGAGGGTAATTTAAACATTTTTATATACAATGTATGACGATCTCGATAATGATTTAAAATTTGTTTGAGGGTAGTTAAAGAATAGGCATGCGCATTCAGGAACCATATCTACGAGGCGAATATTGAAATCCAAGTACTGGATTAGATCAATAGTGTGCCGTTAGACGACGCTAGTGTGCTCAGTCTAAACTCACCGGTGGGTGTTACATACTCTGAAAACAAGATGGAGCCGTTACTACTTTATTATACACATAACTACGACCAATAAATGACTCCATATAATTTTGATATCAACTAAATTTTCCAAATGTATTCGAGTGCACTCACATGCACCCATTGTACATGTATTGATATATTTTAAATTCGCAATAAAATACAGTGCTAAATAGTTAAATTTGTAAATTATCTCCCATTTTTACCTCATAATTTTTGTAATTGTATAAAAATCTGTTTAAAATAACTTGCATAAAATTATTTTTCAACAAACATTTCGACGCAGTCTAAATTCTAACAATTTCTTAATTCATAGCAAGTGAACAGTTAAAGACTTAGATACAATAATATCTATGAAATTAAGCTTATATTTGTCTATTATATGAGCATAGTGCTCCGCCCTGTCATGCAAATTGCACAGAACATGCTGACAATGCTCAAGAGCAACATCGATCGCGAATTTTCTAGAAGGTATAGTTGGAACACATATAAAATTTTAGCTTCAATTCCAATTTTTAAAAATCGAATTCCGTTGTGACGTCATCAAATTCGGATCTAAACAACTAATTGATTTTGGAATGCTTGAATTAGATTTGTAAAAAGTAAATTGAAGTTAAAAACCGTTACAATTAATTTTGATATATCAGTAACATAAGTTCATCTTACCGTCATCAAAGGAGTAGCTCGAAGCCTGAGCTAAAGTTGAGGTAATCGAGTTGTATGTCCAGATTGTAGTTGTAATAAACCATGCTAATATTAAGCGCAGGTTTTCTAAGGGCTGAAAATATTTCATTGAGATTAGAATCACAATATTACATACAACAATTGGCCTTGGATCTTCTTGTATATCTAGCAGTCAGTAGAATAAGAGCAAGAAATTCTTTGTAACTTATCACCAGCTTCTTTCACTGCTGGACATAGGCGTCGCACAGTATGCGGTCTTCCACATTCAGAGACATTCTGCTTTATATGACTTACCGTTATTAATATCGAAGCTGGATTGGTGATGTTCTTCTCGCGGAAGCAAACCGCCTGGTAGTCCACGATGTGCACCGTGCGGTACACCTCGTCCTCCACCAGACGCAGCATGATGTCTGGCCTGAACTGCACAATTATGTTTAAAATTACACACAATTGTCTACTTAGCAGATACAATATTTTCTTCCTAACAAAGAACAACCGTACTTTTCCAAAGAACTGTCCGGTCTGCGAGGGATCCTCGCTGACGATGATCCAACCGTTGCTGTCAACCAGGTAGCAGTCCCAGTTGTCGGACAGGCAGGTCACGCACTCCTTGTTGTGTTCACACTGCAATACAAATTATGTAAAAACAATGCAGGTAAGTTCCAAGTTTTCAAGACGATAGCAATCCTTGTTTCTGTTGTCACTTATAAAACTATCGTACTTAGTGAATGTGCCCAATATACTAACCGATGAGGTGATATTCTCAAACCATTCGCTGAGTCTTTCATGTTTGAACTGAAAGCCGACAACGGCTGCGGGTGCTTTGCGGTGTCCGTCGCCGTGAAGCACAGCGTGCGCGGCCGTTACAAGTGCTGCGCTCACGTTGAGCGGGGCACGTGGCGTGCTTAACGGCACGCTGTACACGTAGCTCAATGGTTCAGCGTAGTGTTGTTCAACCGCTCGGCGGTACCATACTTCGTCTATCGCACGAGGGAACTGCTTACCAAATTCCGGCCTTAAAGTAAATAAATAAATATTGCTTTATTGGGTAAAGAGAGCATTCTTTGTTTTGTTTGTTGACTCACTTGTCGGGTTCCTGTTCCCTGGGCGGGTGTGTCTGCCAGCGCGTTAGGCCGCTATGAGTCGCGAGGAACGCCACTATGTAGCCGAAACGTTGGATGAATTCCGCCCTACGGACAAATGTATGATGTTAATATTCAAACCAAATATTTATTTAAAACAACAATACAATTATTTTTACTTCTAACTTTCTATTTACTAACGCAGTCATCGATCACATTGTTGCAGTTAGTTTTATTACAATAGGTAAATTTTGCCTATAATACACACGTTTAAAAACTAAATTTTTAATTCTACTTGTAGTATATACTTACACGATTCCTCAAGCTGCGTCGTTATTAGAGTTTTAACATAATAGTATTATTCTGTACAACTTACTTCCATGGTTGCTCAAAGTAATCACAAACAGTATTTCACAGGTACTTTAGTATTTCTTAAAAATCTAGATAGGTTATAAATTTATAAAAAAAAACACATCGCTCTTCCATATTTAGTACAAATTTTGTAAGTCGTTAGGTTTATTCGATTTTTTATACTATTTTAAAATGCTAAGCATTTTACAGGATGTTCAGAAATGACGTACAAAAAGATATCACAGATCGCCAATAAAACAAATTAACCCAAGGAATATGTGGTACTTATAATCATCTTTCCAAAACAGCCTGTATAATACAATATCAACTTTTAAGTTTTATGTATGTTAAATTAAATTATTATTAATTATTTAATTTTATAGACACGTTAATATTGTTTCACAGGCATGCAGTATTTGTTGTTGTTCAGTAATACTTTACCTCGGCAATAATCCGATCACTTTTGTCAATGGGCTATCCAGGCAAGTTAACATAAATTGGTGCAAAGTGAGTTATGTGTGTTGAAAATAAAACGTGCAGTGATAAATACAATAAGTAACCTAACGATTTTCTTTATTTTCGATATTCTAGTCTCTAAAATGTAGTATGATATACCAAAATGGTTTGTCTGTATACTCGGTTTTCGGAAGATATTTAACGATGCAAAGAAATCTTTACAACACAATGCAGATCTTCTTTGAGGTAACATTGAAAGTTTTTTTTTAACCAGAGACAAGGTCCTTTAGGCCAGTAATTTTCTGCATAAGTCTTTGATATGGTGTTTCCCTCCTTTTTTAAAATATAATATTTGGTTGCCTCCAAAAGGTTTGCTCTAAATGATTATAGAAAATTAAATTTCACTTACGCTTTTTCATCTGACGCCGAATCGGAAATGCTCTTGTTAAACCAGGCTGTGTTTCTTGCGTCGTACACCAAGGCTTGCATCAGTCCGTGATCGCCTAGAAATTATAGATATAAAGCTTGTAATAAACATTATGGAAAGGAAACTAAGATTAGATCTCCGGTAAGCACAGTTTTTCGAAGAAACGACAAATTCCACAGTGTCGTGGTATTTGGTGTTCGTCCATTGTGGTCGTGGTATTGGGCGAGCCTTCCCATTCGTGCAACTGATATTGCTGGTGTCTACCACTGTTTGCATTTTGTAATAAGGTGAACAAAAATATATTTTAATGAAATTCTTAAACATGGTTTGTTACTCACAATAATACTCCACCCTTGGAGTTGTGTTAGATGCTTTGTTCCTTTCCTTGGCGTCCGGAGTCCCTGTTAAATTTAATGTTGATTTACAATCGAAATGAAATCGGCCCAGTAGATTTTGAGTTATATGAATTCATATAATACAAAAATACAAATCATTCCTGTGTATTATATTAATAGTCCAGATAAAGAAATCAGAGTTAAGTGCACTGTTACCGTTTGTGTGCTTTTCATGTCCAGGTTTATTCTTGTGGTGTTCAGGCGGGCGTGGTTTCGCAGGCCAGCGCCAGCCCGGCTTTGCCACCCGCTCCAAGAAATACAGCAACTCTTCCTCCGGTGTTGCGAAATTACGTTCGTAGTGTCGACAATACAACCTGGATAATTATGTTGGAAGACAATCATCAATCAATGCACTTCTTGCAGGAATATTGGGGGTGAGTAAATAATTTTAATGGCTGCATGATCTTAATACTATCTACTAAGTTGTGAATCGTAATAAGATGGAAACATCTTTCTCTAGCTAACTATTTAATCATCCTCTTCCCTAGATTATCCCGATTATAATATAGCCTATGTTACTCAGAGATAATATAGCTATCTAATAAAAAGGAAAGAAGATACAAAAGTTTTTTGCAATCGGCTTAGGAGTTTTGAAGCCTATTTAGCGACAGACAATCAAATCTTTCCTGTATTCAATACTTTATTATTTTAATTATTATTATTTAACTTACCAGTCAGGATGCACGCTCCATTTATCAGAGAGATATTGTCTAGCGGATATATTTTTAGAGGTGAGTGATAATCGATGTATGTCGTCGGTAGGTGGCGGGGTGACGCGATGGCGGCCGTAGCCCTCGGGGATTGTCACCACCAGGGTGAAGGGAGAGTCGCTGATACCGGTCCAATACATGTGTCTTCTTGCGCGAGATACCCGTTTCTAAAGTAAGTTGGAATTTTAGAAACTAGCTATGTATTTAATCAATAAATTAAGAAATGTTTTCGAAATATATCGACAGTATATTATATTTTTTATACATAACTTACCATGTCATCCAAATGATATTTAACATTCATAGCTTTGTTTCCTGTCTTTTGATCAATTATTTCTTTTCTCAACTGCAATTAAAACATGTTAATAAAATAATATAACGACATCAATAATATGAAATAAAAAAATGTTTAGCAACACTCACCGCGGTCAATTCTCTGCTAAAGTTTCTCGGACCTCGGTCGTCGTCGAATAATTCAATTTCTAACATGTCCACGCTGTTGTAGCTCGGTTTTAAAATTTGCTGAAACTGTACAAAAAAAATTACGATTAAAAAGTTAATATTTATGACCCATTAAATTGATCAAAAAATAGTTATTCAACACTAACCACGGGCCGTAAATCCGGATGAATGAGCACATAGCCGTTGTTGGTCACAATAAATGCGTACCCGTTCACGCCGATCTAAAAATGATAAAACATATCAGTCACGCCCTAACTAAGATGGGTAAACAGAGATTTGAAATTATGATTAAGAGTAGTATATAATTGTTTTGTTCTTAAAACATCTTGATAAATTAGATCTTATTACCTATTTTTGACCAACTTCCCAAAAGAAGGAGGTAGTCAATTTGTCTGTATGATTTTTTATTGCTTTATAAAAATACCTTGTATGGAGTCATCAACGCTTGTATTTCCGAAAGTGGCACATCAGTTCCTGCGACGCCCAAAAGCTTTGCAATTCGCATCTGTAAGTGTTAATAATCGATTAAAAATTGTTCAAACAATCTATTCAACTATTCTAAAAACTAAATAAAATGATTTATCATCTCTTTTATACATTTTCTATGTTCCATGATAATACTTATAAATATCTAATCATTTGTTAATGATTCATTTTAGGAATGGATCCTAGTGTCAGCAGTAACACTATCTACATGATTTCTCGGTCACATAATAAATCTACAATATATAATAATTATTAAAAACGTTTCTTAATTAATTTCTAGCAATATTTTATAGCATCTACGCCCCGTTAGATATCTATAGACATTACAATTATAAAACTACATATTTCCAAGGATACTAATTCGTTGTTTGTAATTATAGGATTCTAGCAAATCTACTCAATCAAAAAATTAAATATCATATTATATAATAAAATAACTACATTCGTATACCCAGTACTGAACTCACTAGTATTGTTGTTTTGTTAGGAGCTTCATTGATATATCCTTGTAAGAAAGTGTCAAAGTTATACAATTTGATTACACATATTAAATTGAAGATTCATAGAAGTACACGAAATGTGAATAAAAGTGCTTAAAGAATTGAAAATCAGTCATGTCAGGACTAGTGTTTACATTACTTTACAATTTATTTTACAAAGGATTTATTAGATAGTTTTAAGTTTTCAATTTTTAGTATAATTTATTCATTCCCAATTCCCTACTCGTTAATTTAATCAAAAGAGAAATTTAAAAGTCTGATGCTCCTTAACCAATTACAATTTAATGATTTTTCGAATTTAGAATGCGAATAATATTTATAGTGTAAAACACCAATAATAAACATAATAAAATAAAAGTCCTGTTGTACAATCAAGTAGCACACTCATCCGTCCCCAGGCACACTAGTCTATGAGAGCTTTGGCCTACCTCTTTCTGGCCGTTCTCCTCTACGGACTGCGATTGGTTGTGGACGAACGAATGCAATAAAATATAATAACATATAGATAAATGCATTGTAACAACCTGCTCTAGAAATCAAAATGTCTCCTCCATCAGTGAGAAAACTTATATTTACACTAAATCGTCAATATATTATGAAAAGTCATATCATTCGAAAGAATACAAAAGTCGTAATAAGTAAAACTGAACAGGATACTCAAGTAAAAGCCCCATACAAGTCTTATTTTGGGCTGCACGATACATTATTAAAAATATTTACATTTACTTCTTGTAACAAGTCAATCTTCAAAAAAATGTCTCTACAAAGACATTACTAAATTCAAGCAAAAGATACTTTATTGTTTATTAGAAAGTGTGTGTAATATAGATTATGTTTCTTGCACGGAAATAATTAACTTGATATATGATAGAAAAGTCGATCATAACACCCTAGTGGTCTACTCCTACGATCTATTAGAAACTACAACACTACAGAAAGCCAAAGGGTGGAACAACACAGGGCCGGCCGCGGGCCGCGTGGGCACTGGGCTCTGGGCGTGGGCTGTGCGGCCAGCACGGGCGGCGCGGCGCTGCCGCGGGCCAACATCTATCGAGGACAGATGCATTGCTAACGGGGCCAAATAAGACTTTACCGTTACTGAAATTCAAAAAAACTAAATCATAAAAACTTTCTCGTATCTTGCAAAAACTTTACATTAAAATCATCAAAACTGACTAAGTGTAGTACCTCTTTTGTAACTGATACCCAGTAAGCTTCATTTATCAGTACATTCTCTGTGATGTTCTGAGGGAAACCATTAAACAAAACTGATTATTATTAAAAAGGCACATCATTACACATTTATATAAAAACAGACAGTCGTCAGACATTAGCGGTTAACAGTGGCTTTCTCCCAATAAGATAAACCATAAAACCAATCAGAGGCATATTGATTCTTTCAAAAATTTAAATTAACACAATAATTTAGGCATGCATAATTAAAATTTTTGAATTTGGAAAACATTCACAATGACAGTTTGCAATTAAGAGCACATAGAACAACATCGAGAGATCAAAAGCACAATTATAGATAAAATGTCGGGCCATTATGGAGATGTTGCCCTATGCCCTAATTATACACATAATAGAGATATTAAGACTTAAAAAACTCAGTAACTACATTTTATTCGTCGAACTCACCTCGTTATGTCGCAGATCGTAGACTGGCATGGAAACCGAAGTCATAAGTTGGTACTGGGAGTCACCCAGTTCGCTGTACTGACCTTGCTTCATCTGTTAAACAAGTACAGTATACTAGTAACATGTAAGTACTAATAACATTAATTTACCTTGGCTTCGTCAATAATCGATACATCAGTTTTGTTATTATACCTGTGTGATCCGCCACCTTCGATCCTGTTCTTTCTCAGAATTAAAGAGAACCTTGTCCCTTTTCTGACTGAGGAAGCGTTCCTTTTGCTCTGCTCTCTCCCGTTGTTCCCATAAGTAGTCTGCAACCTTCGGATCCTATTCAAGTGAAAATTATTTAATTTCAAACAAGAACATATTTTAACCTTATTCGAAGGTAGACTTAAACGAAGTATAAAATTACCTAGTAAATAAAATAATATTGACAAAATAGTGGTGTTTCAAAAGTTCTATATTTGTACTTACAGTAATGTTAGCATAAACAGGTGTCCAAACGACTGGATGCTTCTCTCTCTGCAGTACCAGCGGCCGAGCTAACACGTTGACATGCTCCAACACGCGTTCTCTCACCTCCGCCAACGTGCTGAGATGCACGTAGAACCCGCGATTCGCGCAAGCCATCCACTTCACTTCCCTCACATCTGCTACCTGAGTACACATCACTCAGAACTCATAACTCATTAAAATATAAACACTCATAAATCATAACTTCTGACTCATAAAAATTATAACTCCAAACTCAATAAAAATTATAACTCTTAACTCATATGTCAGTAATAAATTGTCATTTGAATATCTAAATAGTGTGGATATTTCGCAATGTTAATCGACTGCCTTGTGAATAAAGAAGCCGTTTGTTAAATCAAAAATTGTAAATTAAATCTCATAGCGCATATCTATTTGCCTACTTTTTTATTAATTTTACAAGTAGTATAGTAACAACTTTAAAGTAACTAAAAATTTAAAAGTAACTAAAACCAATGAAAAACTATTTTAAAACCAGATTTAGTGGGTACTATTATCTAACAGGAACTAGTAATGACCATTATCACTAAAATAAAATATAAAATCGTAGTGTTAGGTTGATATAACTTTAAAGGTCTAGTGAAAACGGACATTAAAATGTTAATAATTTTATGAGTTACGTCACAAACGCTGTCAATATTAAAATGATTATGAAATCATTACTGATCATTTTTTCCTTAATACCACAGTGTTGTCTAATAACCCATACAATTACATTCAATTTTAAGAAAAGAGAAATGAATCACAAACAGTAACATTACAGATTAATAACAATCAGACACTCCAACGTTACAAAACAGTACAAAAAACCACTAACTAAAACTAAAAGCAAAAGCAGTATGATGATGGAGATAGGACAACATACTTAGTTATAAGCAAGATGTTCATGCAAAGGTTAACTTGTGTTCTAAAACGTGGTAATGCGACTAGTGCGTTGCAGTTGGACGAAGTTGTCCATGATAATTTTATTTTGTAGTCTATTACGTTTTAACCATAATCAGTCACGCTGTGTCGCGTTACGTCGTCTAGGACAAAGTATTAGTAAAAAGAATAGCAGAAGAGAAGAGAACAAGTGAGCACCACATTCAAGGTTACTGTCGGAAGAATAAGGAAGACATTATGCAGGTCGCACAATGACTACGACACGCAGTAATACCTGGAGTGGTTACTACCTTTACCTCGCGCCCTATCAGGTACGTAAACACGCGCACAGGCGTGTCGTACTTCCAGTTGAACTCCTCGAAGATTTCCTTGTAATTGTACGGTACGCCGTCAGTAACCAGCATTATTGCCTGAAATATTGCATAATATCATTCTTCTCGTATCCTATATTTACTAAATCAGAAATCATTTGAATCAGACGTACCTGATTACAATTCGCACCGCCGCTATTATTTCTATACATTTCAAGAAGCGTAAAAGCTCTCGTTAACGCCGCGGAAAAATTTGCTATTTCTGTTGTTTCGAAATTATCTAATGCTAACTTTAACTCCCGTATATTTCCTAGAGTTGCCTATAAATAGTACGAAGAAATATTAATACGAAGTTATCTTTAGAAAATGTGAGTTAAAGAAAATCTTTACGTACCTGCACTAAGGAATCATCAAAGCATTCAACAATTTCCTCGACTGTATCGGCGAATGTCATGACATTAACAAAATCATTGTTGCCCAATGTATCTAGAATGTTGGTGACCACATGTTTGGCGATGTCCCGCCGCTGTCCGGTCATAGATCCGCTGCGATCGACTAATACGACCACATCTTTAGGACTGGCCGCTGCCTCCATATACCAGGCTCTCGTTCGACAATCATAAATATCAACAGGGTCTGCCCTCCATTTCATTGCTACGAAAATATTCAAACACTTAAGATGAATAATAAAAAAAAATGAAAATTTGATCTTTGCAAAAATTACCAGGATAATGCCTCATAAATCCGGACGAACTGCCGAAATATTGCCAAGAAAGTGTGGGATCACTTTGATAATTGTTTATGAAATGCGTATCCAATCCCTCCGACCAATGGATACCTTTGATGACTTCGGGCGCTAAAATACACATTGCGTCTTTACTATAAAAACATATGCGAGTTAAAATATTGTTGTGGTGAAATGCTAATGCACAATAATACGAGATTCACGTCAATCATATACATGCGCCATTCACGGTCTCACCCACCCGTAGACGTTTGTACAGATAACAACGAACCTTCATTAATCTTGTTATTACACTACGAGTACAACTTTCTAGAACGCTAATATGGCCTCATTGAATCATTTACGTGCACGATAACATATTACTTTTGTTTTAATAATTGTAATGAATACACTTACCCCAGGCATAAACATTAGTAGGTACGTGGACACTAGTAAAGTTAATATTCACCGGTATATTAGAAAAATGTGGATTCTGTGCCATATGGGCACTTTTACTTGGAGGACGTACTATCCAGTTTTCTAGATTAAAATCGGGTTCCGGAGTTGTAGTTATCATCGTCAATTCGTCGTATGGTTCTTCCATTTCTTTGCTGTTATAGAATTGGAAGTCCTCTGGGACTACTTCATTTTGTTTATCGAACGCCATGTTCTCAGCGGCCTCTACGATTCTTTTGACTGCGCTGATTTTTAACTCCATCATGGCGCGGATATCGTCCGCCATACTCTGTACTAACTTCTCGCCATCTCTTGATTCAATTTGGGCCGATTTAAAACTCTAAAAGAATATGCAATAATTATAAATAAATAGGATTATAACAGACCTCAAAGATACAATTTGAACAATCATTGTGTGTTTTTTGATAATACGTGTAAGTACTGTATGGATTTTAAAAGATGTTTTTTTTATCTTTCTACTTGAATGAATCACCAGCAGGGGTGCTACTGGAACTCCTGCAGATTTCCATCTTGGAAACTCAAATTACGGATGCTACGAGTAATTTAACATAAAGTGTATTTATTTTTCTCAAACTACTTACATCCTGGACTTCTTTCTTTCTAGTGATGAACTCGCCGAAGTGGTAAAGCTCTGTACCAAGCTTGACAGCCCAGGCTTGAACACTACAATACACAAATAACCATGAACATGTTTCTCAACATTCATTACATCTCTCAATTAAGCTAAAAATACGTAACAACAGCACCAGAATGAAGTTTTAAATTAAATTATGTTGTTACTGTTGATTGGTAGGCGTATAAAAATAACTATATATGTTATATCTCATTTATAATTTATTATTTTTAGAGTAGGAATTAAAGTAATAATGTCTTTGTTGTAAATGGAACAAACATGTTTTCAAAGTGATTGAAAATTGCTTCTGTTAATTGACCTAATTATATTAGTAAAAACATTTTATAATTACCTGTTGAGTGATATTTTGTTAACAGTATCATATTGTGCACTCGCCGTACAGTCCCTGGAGTCAAGGGATATGAGGAATATTAACAACACAAAACTTCCAATGCGGTGGAACATCAGAAACACTATAATCTAATTTGGCCCCCTACACTTGTACGTTTAAGATAATTCCACGGTCATTTTATGAAACGCTCAAAGATTGCTTGTACTAATCGAATGTTGAATTAAGATAAAACTGGGAGCTTTGGTGTACACCCAAATTGATAAGAACGTGACCGATGGACCAAGGCGCAGTCGCGGTGTGGTTACCGCACATGCGCTCTTCTCCACTCCTACACTTCAACTGACGCTATCGCTACCGCGCAATTCGGCTACCATTAGTACATTAGTGTGTGCGTATTATCTTTGTATGTATTGTAACTTTTACTTGCGGTTTCACTATAGGTACGGACAGGAATCGATTTATTCGTTATGCCACTAGGTCAGTGTTGCAAGGGTGTTAACAATGGGAAATAACAACACGGGGTAAAGGTAAATAGCTTTTATTGCGAAAGTAAGAAAGTTACAAATGCGTTGCACGTGGGTATGTTATTATCGCAGTAGCATTGCTGTGGTGACGAACGCGATTGTAGCAGATAGCATGAACGCTGGCGGGTCTACGCGGACTATACTGCCGATGCCACACGCTGTTATGTTCCTTTCCTGAAAACATATTGTACAGTAAGATTAGTAGTAGGACCTGTAGGACCTGTCAGAAGTCGGTATTACTTTTTTAACCTTCACGAAATTAAAAAAAAGCACTCGATTAAAAGAAAATGAGGATGCTTTTATATTATGCAAATATAAATATAACCCAATAGACGTATTGATTTACATCAGTAGTGAGATCTCTTTTACTTATAAAATTTATATTACGAGATTTTACTCTTTATGTTATAAAATTTATTAAACCTTATCATGATACGTAAAACAATCTTCGAGTCGTCGTCTTGGCAATTGACCGAGTTCCAGTTTGTGACACGGAGCCCAATTGGTGGTTGAGTTAGATGTAGCCACTGGTTCTGTATCTGGAGGCTTCTCACAGGTGTCCTTGTAGTGCCAGGATCCTCTCTCCACAACCACAAGGAGTAAGTTGGTCTTCGTAACCAATGCCGCCCAGTACGGGGGATGACAATCTCCCTCTTCATCTTCCACTACAGCTGGCGATGGACCAATGGAATCCAAGAAGTAACTCTGGTTCAGAATATAAAGACTGATGCGATGATCACAGGAGAATAGACTGCTATCATCTTTATTTTTACTTCCTTCTATATCTTCTATTTCCTCTTCTACTGGTGGAATTGTTGTACCTGCGTTGACGAAGTTCAGTTGACGTAATAGTTAATAAAGATCCGTATTTCATCAAATAATAACAAAATTAATATGTATTGAATAACTGACCTTCGTCTTGCCCAGAAACATATACATCACTTTGCCAATTTACAACATCAAATAGTATCAAAAATAATTCTGCTGTCAACCATCTTATGAAATTTGTAACCAAGTTGAAGGGCTGAAAGAAAACGATCTTTAGTAAAATCGTAATAAGCAAGATCAATTTAAAATCTAATTGGTCATTTTAATAAATAAAAGAACACAATTTAAAAATTATAAAATTCCGTACCGTACTAAATAGCCAAGCGTTACTAGGTATATCAGGTAAAGCTGAGAGCGGACACAAGGCTTGGTAGTTGAAGACGTCGACGTGCTCATATATGTTCTTGTCAATGAAAGACTGAAGCACGTGAGGGTGAATCGTGCCGAAGAACCTTCCGACGTCGGCATTGTCATGCGCCAATACAACGTAACCTGAACTGTCTATGACGTAACAGTCATACTTCTGGTCAGTGCATGAGAACTCCTGTGAAAGAAACAAATATAAACTATAATGATATGACATAAAATTGTCCTATTACTGTTTGTTCTAGGTACGCGAACTGTAAATTTCTAAATATTGTTTGTATTTGATACGATTGAAAAGGTTAACTAACGCTCGTTGTGTTGGTGATTTCCAAGAACTTCTTGTAGAAGCCGGAATAAACGAACTGAATTCCAACAACCGAAGCCGGTGTTTCTGAGTTGCCATCCTTGTAGAATATGGCGTAGCTCGCTGTGATAGTGATATCACCATCTGTGTTGGCAACTTTCGGTTTGTTGATGATTGTCTTATCGAGAACTGGCAAATTTGTAGCCACTACTAACGACTCCGCATTGATCAAGTGCTGCAGTACGGCCGCTTTGTACCAAGTCTCTTCGATAGCTTTTGGGTAAAGATCACCGAATACTCTGCAATTAGAAGTATGAAGAAGTTATTATGAAGACAGTTACTCTTACGTTACTTTACGTTAATCAACTGATATAAAAATACATACTGGCCGTCAAATGTTCTACTTTTTTCTCCTTGTTCTGTGACCTTCTCGTTCTTAGAGTCATCATTGATGTAATGCCATCGTGTAAGGCCACTAGATGTCGCTATAAAGCGCACATTGACTTTGTACTCATTCGCCAACTTGCGTTCCTCGCTCGTCGCGTGCCACGTGGCAAAGTATGGTGTGGTCAGCTTTGCGTCGAATACCAATTGTTTCACCAAATCCTCATTGCAATAGTAGTCGTCTTTACCTAGTTGTTCTCTTTCATCTCCACAGTGCTCTAAAACGAAATATTGTGTATTAGGAAAAACATTGCTTTATTTGTGCCTTATTATGGTAAATACCTAATAACTCACTATCAAAATCGAAGGAGCTACTCTCAGTCTCTTCGCGGTATTGTTTCTTCGTAATGTTAAGCTCGTTCTTGGAAATATTGACTAAGAACTTATACATCTCGATTTCCGAGTTTTCTGACTCGTGACCCTCCAGGTAATGGTATTTACAATAAACCCTGGAAACAACAGTAGTTTTAGATTTATGACGTACGATAGGTTATGATATTACGATAAGCATACCCCTGACCTATACAGGAACTCAAAGCCAATATTCATTTTCTGTGTTGTAGGTGTTGGAGGTAAAGAGTGGGACATAGAGAGAAATAGCGAAATTGTTCGTTTAGTGAAGTTTAGTTTCATACTCACCAATCAGGATGTACTCGGTAACTAAAATTAAAGTAGCTGGTAACATTAATGCCGGTGACCTCAAGGCCCTGCTTGGCCTCCAGTGGATTATCCTTGAGCAGCAGTTCAGTGTCGCCGTAGCCTCCGGGCAATGAGATGCCCATAGAGAATGGCGTGCCTACCAGCTTGTTGAAGAAGTAGTCGTGCTTCACACGAGCTATGCGCCTGTATTAGTTACAAAATAATACATATAATTGATAAGAGAGACGTTAAACGTAGATTATAATTTATATCAGTTCATACCTCATGTTGTCGTAATGGAAGAGTACTTTAACTTCAGTCTGTTTCCCCTCATCGCCATTGACGAGGTGTTCCCTGAGGGACTTGATTTCAACGCCGAGTTCACGTGGGCCTTTGCCGTCGTCCACCTGCTCCACCTCCACGAAGTCCACGCTGTTGTAGTTTGTTTGCAGGTTGCCGTTTATCTACAAACAAAGTTGATTCACCGGACTGATTGCACATTTCAATATTCACAAAAACACATACGAATCGAGTGACACTCTACTCTATTCGATATTAAATATCTCAGAGTAGATTTTAAAATTAAAATTTACATTGTGAGTAATGCAGTACTACGCCGTAGCACGAAAATGCGTAGACAATACGGATTGTAGACTTTGGAATAATCTTGTGAAGTTAAAGTTACTATAATGGTATTTTACAAGATCCATCTTAGTTTAAAAACGTCGAAGCTGTCAGAGGTGAGTGTAATGAGCGATAACCTAATTAGTATGAAGTTTCATGGAATCGATTGGCCAAAATTAAAAATAACCTTGTAATGAAAGTTAATTATGTTGAATATAGATAAAACTTACAGACGTAATTAGAAGTGGATGCAGCAGCAAGTATCCGTTATTGCTCACGATAAACGAATATCCGTTGACGCCGAGCTGAAAACGAAAACTTTTTTTTAATTACTTGTAATGATTTCCTAAAAAGTCGTGCTCTTGTGCGCAATTTATGATTAGGTAATAATTCTATTTGATTCGAGGTCGGATTAATCATACGAATATATGTAGGAAATTAGTACCTTAAAGAAATGTTTGGAATAATTTTTAACAGGAAAGTCTAAATATTTCGGCCTATTGGATAACAAAAAAAACGTTAGATTTTTGAATAATTTACTAGAAAAGACTGTTGATGATTTCTTTAAATGTGTTTTTAATATAAAAGCCAAGTATTACCTAACTTGAAAACATTTAGAAATAGCCGTGCAGTATTTTATGCCAGGTAACAAAGAGTTACAGCCGAGTGAAACAAAGTAATTGAATAACAAATGTGCGAGTTTTTGGAGCTGCCTTCACTGGAGTAGCACTTCAACATTTTATTATTCCCGTGACAATAGTAACAAAGAAAGCATAGTAGAATATTATTCTTTGCAAATATTGCGTGCTATAGGAACATCGTAACTTAAAAATAAATTACAGTTATCTTGACAGGGCTTTGTATTTTTGTCTAGTTTTGTACATAAATTTTGTTTTAGTAAAAAATCTTTCTCATTTCTGTATTCGTAATGCAATTTTCGTGCATACTCATATAAATATTTTGATAGCATCTGTAATTAATTTGTTACGGTTTTTTAAAGACACGACTAAAGATTTTAAATTTAATACTAAAGATTCTTATTTTTAAGTAGACCGCGATTGCTGCCAGTTACTGCCATTACAGGGAGTATGGTATACGATATACACATTGTATTAATCACTTAGGGATAAAGGGCTTACCTGGTGGGGCTGCGCCAGCTTCGCAATGCTATCTATTGGTACATCTGTCCCCGCCACACCCAACAGTCTCGCGTCGTTGTGGTCTTCGTTGTATTTGTAGTCGAAAGCCGGGATCGCCACTGACGTCACAAGTTTATCTTCGTCAGGCTAACAATCAAATTTTGAATTAATTTTAACATATAACGATTATCTACCTGGCAATATAACAATAAATTGACTTACCTCCTTTGCGTCAATGCTCACGTTCCACTCAGAAGTTCTCTGTCGGTAAAATATGTAAAGTTAAAAAATCTAATATCTGGATTAGAGTTAATGTCGATTTATAATGTGAAATAGGGTTCGTAATATTTTTGTTGTTTTGAATGTATATATTATATACCGTGTAATCTATGGCAGCGTGTGTCCAGGTGGGGGGCGGCTCCCTCCCCTCTAGGATCATGGGGCGCGCGATCACGTTGATGTATTTCAGTACTTGCTGCTGGACCTCCTCTACTGAGTGGATATGCACGAAGTATCCTGCCGAAATAGTTCACCGAGAAATTAAAAAAAAATATCAAAACACTGGCCGAAAAATTACCACACAAACTTTTTGGTTATCAAGCTATATTTTATTTCTTTTTATTAATTCACAAAAACAAAAGATGTTTTCGCTATACAGCAGACATAGTCAACAAAACTAGGTTAACGGTTTTATTCCCTTTTCATTTTAAATTCTATTCCAATCAAGCGACATATCCTCTATGTAGTTTTAAGTGCTCTTACCTCTGTTCAAGCAAGCCATCCATTGTATCTCGCGTACGTTAGTGACCTCTTTCCCGATCAAGTATGTGAAGACCCGAACAGGGATGTACGTTTTCCCATCTACCTCTTCCCTATTGTACCCCTCGAACACTTCTGTGAGGTTCCCGGGCACGTAGTCTGTGATTACCATTACTAACTGGTTGCAGCCCTGCGTGCTTGTCACGTTGCAGTGGCGACGTCTCTAAACATGTTACGAAACAAGTTGCAAGTGTGATTTAAGCCTAAGATATAGGTGTAATTATAAGGTTAAATGCTGTAAGGTTTGTAAGGTGTATTTTTATATCCTATAGTATTAAACTGTTCATGTTGTTTTAGTAGGTTTCGTGTCTAAGATTTACTATTACAGCTAATAACAAGCACCTCACGTAATGATAGCATTGTGAGGCATGTTATAGGAATTGTTTGTTATTAAAATTAATAATTAAGTAACTTTCGGAAGCAATTTATTACGAGCAAAAACCTCGTGTAAGTTTAACAAACCGAAATGTCTATGAACTTTGACATTCGAAATTATTAATAGACTTCTATTTGAGGTCGTGAAAATTACTTTCTGTTGATATTTGCTACATTTCATTACCTCTCATCGCATGAATTTATATTTTATGACCTTTTACATTTAATGTAATTATTGTGAAGTTATTCATTGATGTATTAGTATACAGACAAGTATGTCTTATATGATAGAGCTATATATATATTGTCATAGGAAATGTGATTGTTGTAACCACTGAAGGAAATGTAATGGACAATTAAACCAAGGCAATTACTTTAGAAATTAATTAAAAAGGATGGGACCAGAGCAAAGAACCTTGTACTGGATTTAGACAGCATAAAAAAAACATATCCAACATTTTTTCTTACCTCTTCCAGTGTAGTAAAGGCTGTGATATAAGCCATTGTAAGATTGGCATTACCTTCAAGAGGAACATTATGTTTTTTCTCGCCTTCTATCGGCTCTAAAGTGTTTGTAATTGTTTTTTTATTTTCCAACGTAGCCTGAACGAGACCATCAAAACATTTCACAACTTGTGATACATCTTTCTTAAATGTAAACACATTAACATAATCGTTGTTTGAGAGTGTATCCAATAAAGATTTGAGAGTGCTTCTAGCTACGTAATTCTTGAAACCGGTCATTGAACCCGAAACATCGAATAGGATGATAACATCTTTTGAGCAAGTCGCCGCTTCAATATACCAGGATTGTACTCTGCAATCGTATGTATCGATTTTCTCCATATTCCAAGGCATACCGGGATAGAAGCGCATTATACCGCTAGAGCTACCAAAATATTGCCATGATAACGACGGATCTGATTTGTAATTGTTTATAAAAATATCATTTAAATCTTTTGACCATAAAATAGCTTTCAGTGCTTCATGTTCTGGAAAAATTATACATTTATACAATTAACTTTCTTAATTATGAAATTTAAAAGATTCTGTAAAACATTTTCTTAAGTCCTTGCTTAAATTTATTTAGCGGAAGAATATTAAATGAGCGTTTCCATAACTACTTATGTAATAAATCGTATAACTAGTATTACGCCCAGAGACTAAACAAACGAAAAAATAAAATTTTATTTACTGTACTTAGTCAAGACGCTAAAATATAAGAGAAATATATTTACCTTTAAAATATATATTTGTAGGAACATGAATACAGCTCAAATTTGTATTAACATTTATATCATAAAAATGAGAATCCTTTTCTAAAGATAATTTCATGTAATGCGTCTTGTTTTCAGCGAAGATCGGTATTTGACTTGGCACGATCGGTTCAGTCTCACCCTCCTTGTAGAACTCGGAATACTTTGCTGAACAATATTTGAACATGTAGTGCTCATTCACTAATGAATAATTAAATTCACGCGCGAGTCGCTCCGCAGTTCTGTGTATGCACTGAAATTTTCATTACTCTATTACACAGAGCATTACTACTGGGTTTCTAAAGTTTCCAGTTATTTTGTCATTACATAGCGGTTATTTGTATTAAGTTGACGTATGTTTCAACGGAGTAAAACTCAAGTTACGTAGATCTGAAACGCATTTTATCGAAAAAACACTCACTAGCTCGACTCTAACTGACAGTTTTTACTGAAGAGTCCAATTGATCAATTCAAACTGTGCGTTAAATGTGAAATATGATCTGTCAATTGAACAGTTCTTTTAAAGTTTTGCCTATGATTTACTTTATTAAAATATTGTTTTATCTACATAATGGTTAATATAACTACTCGTATGTAGGATCTTCTTCAGTACACTATGGATACTATTTTAATGATAATTTGGAGTGGATTGTATAGATTAGATGGATTTAATGAGGATTTTACGCCAGCTCATGCTTCACTGTTTATTGTATTAAGTCTACCTATAATACAAATGTATTACAGATGCACTTCTTTTACTTTACAATATCGAAATTATTTGTAAAAGGCTTAAAGAGGAAAAAATACAATTTTCGTATGTTTGACATATTGTTGATTACATTTTTGACGTTATCTGATAAGTTGATATAACCTGATGCAATATCGTGATCATTAATTTGTTGTGCCTTTGTGAAAATGTTTTTTGTTCAAATTTATTTAAAACTTAAAAAATAATTATACTCACGTATTAACAGTTTGTTATCTTATATTTTTATCTAGAAATAGTAAAAGTTTGTGTGGTGATTAACATTCTAAAAATAAAAAAATAGCGTCGTTAGCCGATTTTACAACCCAAGCTACAAGCCTGTAGCGCTACGAATCAGCTACGTTGCACTTAAAACTTCTCAGTTCGCATAATTTTAAGAGAAAAAAATAAAATGAAAGATTCCTTTTTCAAAACAGAGGTCGTTTTTTAAATAGTTACTGGCTAGAAAACAATTTTAGCTTCGGCAGTAGTTAATTTTGTAACCATTTGTTATGTATCTTATTTTTAGCTGTATCCTAAGGAATTCTGTGACGTAAACGAGTTCATTTATACATAAATTAGACAAATAAAATAATGTAAAACATAGGTGATTATAAACATTTACCTTAACTGCGTTTATTTTTCGTGTTAACATTGTACTGACAGATCTTAGGGAAGATTCCAATATTTGTTTACCATCTTTCTTCTTCACGCTCGCATTCATTTGCTTGTATTTCTATAAATAAATTCACATTATGCAGGTGTTACATTGCAAACATTTAAAACTGCGATTATTGTTACATTTTTTTATTGGAAAACATAAATAATATTACATTTATTCTATGGTTTGGATTATCCTTCTAAGACAAGCAAAAAGACAATATCCTGAAAAAGTAATCCGCCTTGGAATGTATATACATCTTATACCATATCTGTAGACCTAGAAAGAGATGGATGGATTGCGTAAAAGGTGACATGATCAGAAAAAGAGTGATGACTCATATGACATATGATAGAGTTATTTGGAGGACAAAGATCTACTGCGCCGACCCTACGGGAGTAGGATAAGGAGGATAATGATGATGATGATATTGTCTGTCATATTCATACCCTTCTTGTTAATGTAAAATGTAGCCTAAGTTAGTCAGTGATAACGTATGTAATTTAATGCCAACAATTAATTCTTTCCTCTTTATTTAAATCTTGATGTAATTAATTAAAAATGCTATTTATTCAGTTTGCCAAACATAATAGGGAGGTAGTAACAATTAGTAAATAGTTTCTAGTCATTTGAAAAATACAAAAAGAGTAAATTGTGCCACACTTACTATTCGTATTTGATCTGACTTTGTAAGCGTCTCACTTAATTTCCATAAATCTTCACCCAAGTCCGTCGCCCATAGTTTCACTCTGTTAAAACATTCATCAATTCATTTAGCAAAATAAAACAACTGTTCAACAAAAAAAATAACTAAGAAACACTACTCCTAAATCTATACTTTTCTATACTATTATAATAAAGCGTAAACACACACTTTGTTGTTTAAGATGACAGCGATTATAGCATATTTTTAAATAAATCTTTTTTTAATTAAAAGCCCTACACTTACGTCAAGCTTTAGGCTATGTATTTCAACGCCATTAAACTTAGGGGGAAAATATTTTTAATAAAAACCCTAATGTGAGAACGAGACCATAAGTTGCTGCCAACATCAAGGAAGCAATGTTGTCATCATGTCATGTCATATGACATTTGTAATTTGACAAATGTAAACAATAAAATAAAATTTTCTTAACTTCATGCGCATGAAGCCGCACGGGAACAGCTAGTTATAAATTAATTTAGTTGCATGTGCATGAGCATGACTTATTTAAAATAAAATAAAAGAAAAATAGTAGAAATAAAATTCACGAATATTTGATTATTCCCTCCTCGTATTAGGATCGAATTTCCAATCAATCACATGCCAGTACCAACATCAATACCGCTCCCCGAAAGAAATAAGGACCAATACAATCCAATCTCTACCTCTATTTGCTTTTATATCCACAATAAACATACTGAAGGAAATTAATTATAAGAAATATATGTTATATTTCACAATTATAAACAAAAGCAATGAAATTTAAAAATACCACAAAACTGGTGATTAAAAACCGAAGAAAATTTGCACTGAACTTCTAAATATGGTTTAGTTGCTTTTATATTTTGATAGTGAACAAGTATAAAGAAATGATATTCCTATAACATGATTCTTACACGTCGGCTCTCCATGCTATCGTGGTTTCCGAAAGTACGAAGAAAGCGAGAATCAACACAAATCCGACGCAACGCATCTTCACTAGTGACTCACACGCAGAATTACACCTTTATTACTTCCACGTACGACGCACGGTTATTACAGTTTAAGGCACATAATTACACAGGAAAGTACACCATTACACACTAATAGAATAGCTACAATATAAAATAACTCTAGTCAACAATTACATCTATTAAAGCACGTATTCAAAACGCAACCGAAACGTCGAAGATAACGAGCAAGGACACTAACGATAGCGTGATTCTAAACTATTTAACAACTTTAAAGTTAGAGAGTAAAGCGGTTTAAGGTCGGAGTTAATTTTTTACTAGAATTACTGTTTTAAACTAAAACAAGACGCTTGCTTCTTTTGATTTGTTGCGTTGAGTTCGGCGCGAGCGTGTTGCTGCCCGCGCCGCGAGCGAGCGACTTTTGTCGACAACGCACGTGCTGCGTCTATTCTGGGCGGGCGGGCTGCGAGCGGCGGGCGGCGGGCGACGGGCGGTTCTGCATTGAGCGGGTACAGGAGGGAACTAGGTCGTCCCCGTACACACTACGATGCTGACGTCGCCACAGACTATCCTTGTTACAGTACGACAATGAAGTAAAAATAAATTACATCTTACAATAATAATCAATGCACCAGTTTTTCATCCATTGCAAAAATTTTAAATGTTGTTTAGTTGACAATTCGCCTCGGGCTTGCTTGTTCTATTCTACAATGTGGGTGAAAAACTGTGCAATATTATATTTTAAACCAAAACGTAAGTTCCTAATTTTAGAACTAGTTTTTTTATTTACTTTAATTAAATAAGTTAGCTTCCTCGACAGTGAATCTATAATTTTTAATTTGCTTTTTTTTTCAAGAAGTCGTTCGTATGTTAAAATTGTAACAAGCGTTTGTAACAACTGTTTGCACTAGTAAACAGTACGGCAACAGAATGTAACACTCACAACTCACAGAGAAACCTTACACAGAATTTGTTAATTAAAAGTTAACCACGTCGTCGCGTCGCGTCTCGTTCCTCGTGGACTGTGAGAAGAATAATTGTTGTCACTTCTCTCAGTTATGACTCTTTTATTCTCGTTAAAGTTGTTTGCTCTCTTTTAAGTTCTTTATTATTTATCTTTTCAATCCACTTTGTTATGTTTTTATTCAAAATTGTGTTTATTTCATAAAAAAATGTTATTTCTATTAGTTTTTCTATTCTATTAGTAATCGAATTAATAATATCGTGCTACAAGAAAAGCTCTTGTGAAAGCTTCTTTGTTACTTCCGTACCTTAACGTAGCCTTCAGCTCATTCGATGCTTTTTATTTCTTTTCTAAACTTGTCAATAACTTGAATTAATTCGACAAGTTGCCAGAACAATCTAAAAAACTGTTCCGTAACGCCTGTTGGAGAATAAGTCGGTTGGACGTAGACGCATGGTAGGCCTAAGCTAAGACTGCTGTAAATCGCCGTTAAAAGCTGCTAGGTAAAAGTCCAAAGCCCAACGTTCCATATGCATAATTAAATGTACCAGGCCCACTCGCATTTGTAGTTTTTTAAGATAATGATGATCAGAAAAAGTGGACTGTGATGTGAATGAGTAAATATAGCCTGAAATAGTTCGAGTTTCATATATGACGAAATAAGGGTGCGTCGTTGTCCGGACCGCAGACGATAATCTAGTTTAACCTCCATTTACGTTCAACAAGCTCTGGAAAAGCTTTAACACATTTAATATATTGTCGATGAACAATTTTGCGTTTTCGTCTATTATTTTCAATTTACAGACAGAATTATAGTAATATTTTGTTGTAACAGAGTTTAATCCTTAACGTAAATATTTTGTACTTTCGTTTTATGTATGACCCATACATGAACGTTATTCAAGTATCAAGGGATTTTAATAATTTATGTAGGACGTTCCGACGTGACGTCGACGCGTCGTGAAATATTCAAAGGTTTTTAAAGTTATCAGAATTTTAATGTTAAAATTTCCATAGGTCGTGAATGCGAAGAGCTCATGAATTATTTTGTATATAAGTAAGTGTAAAATATCAGTCTACTATATCTATTGTTTTATCTTTGTATATTCTATCTGTACATAGAATAAAATTGGAGTGTCTGTTTGTAATATCAAACGTAAATTGTATTTAAAAATATTTTTGTCTGACGTCTATCTGTCCGCAAGCCTCGTTTGTCCCGGGCAATCTCCGAAACGGCTAGGCAGATTTCTAACGGACTTTCACTGAAGGGTAGCTGACATAAACGGTCATATTATACAGGCTACTTTTTTTAATTTCGCGCTGCCAAAATGACGTAACTGGTGGTCCAAATTTGTGCTAACAAAGTTTGCGGGCGACAGCTCGTTAAATATAAAAACACAGGTATTTCATTTTCTCCTGCGTTTATGTCGTAAGTAATGGCTAAAGGTTCTTAAACACGCAGGTGCGTTTAATTCATCAGAACCTGAATACCAACTATCAATTTTATGTGCGTATTTGGGAATCAAAAGTAATGGAGTATGAGAAAATAAAACAATCTGATTTTTTAAGAATCACCTTTTTCCGTTAATTAGTAAAAGTCTTAAATAATCATTAAATGATGGTACAAGTTTTACGTAAGCTACTAAATTAAACGCTCGTAACATACATTAGGGCGCCATCCATTAAAGTTAAGAGGGCGTTAAGGGGTCGCGACGGCCTACAGCTTCGAGGCTAAGATGACGTACTCATATAGGCTTTGGCGCCGTCCCGACGCCGGCTGTTTCATGGGTTTGAAATCTACGTAACTAGCTTTTACTTGTGACTCTGTCTGCTTGGCACTAAACAAAAACTTTGTATAGCCTATACTCTATTTCAGACTATTCTATACCTATGCTACATTTTATCAAAATCCACACTTATACCCTGCTAGGAAATAAATAATAAAAAAACGACTATACATCCATCCATACTTACGCACTTTGAATTTTAGTACTACCGATTACGTGTTTGTTATAAATTGTTTCTTAACAAAGTATCAAAAGAAATTTATCATTTGCTTTTAAACTAAACAATTTTATATTCCTTCATTATAAACCTTAACCGACGGTGTAGAATTTCCTTAGAGTTCGTTTAAGTTCTTTTTAATTTAATGAAAGTAATAACAGATGATACCTAAATAACTACAAAGAAACATACCATCACGATCATTGTAGTATCAGGTTAATTGTTTTTTAATTCAAACCTGAGACGTGGTCGTATCAAATTATTTTGCGAGTAACTTAATAGATTATTATTAATCGTATCTTATGTCTCGTTTCTATGAATTATTTCAATTGCACAAGCTATGTATCTTTAAAATTAGCTCCATTAACGCGCGCCTTTAACTAAATTATAGCACGACTGTTTTGTCTCGCTTTGGTCCCTATGAACTTATTTGGGGGTGCGCACACTATTCGACTTGTATTTGTGCAACTAAATAGTTGACTTGGATGCGAAGCAATCGGACATCAGTTGTGCGATAGTTTAGTCAAAGGAGTTCGTCCACTCTAAACGAACAGTAATTTCTCGGGCACAAGTTTAGTATAGATAAAGCGAGCACTTGCCTTCGGATTCTTGTTTATTGAGATCCCGATACCCTCGCAATCGAACCTAGAGGTTTTAAGTTAGTAAAAATATCACATTTTTTTCCGATAGACATGATTATAAATATATCTACCGATACTAAAGAAGGTATATATCTTGTGAGCCTTGTAATTGTACATAGCTGCATAGTATTTACATTAAGTCATCGCGCCAGATACGCGAGCCTTTTGCCTGTCAGCGTTTATTTGCTGTTAGGTTTTTAATTTCATTTTGTCACGGTGTCGTCTTCGGGACGTCCATCTACATTGTTTCAACTACAGTTTCTAATGTCAAAACACCTTTATATTTCATCATGATTTATTTTATTTTTTTACGTTATACTGGAAGAGTGTCAGTGGTTCAGAGGTTTACTTGACTTGTACTTAACAGGTCCTGAGTTTGAATCCCGCCATCTACCAATGTTATTCATATGTACATAATTTATCTGACGTTCTGATGGTGAAAGAAAATATCGTGATGCGGCCTAGACATATCAGCGAATCAATTTAAAGATGTGTGAATTCAACCAACCTACACCAGCAGGTTTGTCTTCAGTCTCTCCTAACTTAGGGTTGGCTCTGAGTAGCTAAGAGGGGACATATAGTGAGCTAATGACGATGAGGACTATTGGAATAAAGAAAAATATTCATTACTCAGCGTATTCATTCCACAAATAAATCTGATTGATAACAAGGTACTTTCCCACCCCTGAATCACGACACGTGGCCCTAAAAAAACTGCTTGTGGGGCCACGTGGCGTGATCCGGGGGCGCAGGGTGGCTATTAAACACACCTGCTCGCCTCTATTACGTGACACGTTTCTATTTCTATCTTCAACAAAGCTAAATAATAGATTGTCATTGTATAGTATACTTATAAGTATTACTTAAAAATTATATATGAAAAATCGGCTGTTTTGTTTTGAGTGTTTTTAAATAGTTATATTTACATTAAAAGCTTTATTGTGCTAAACTGTTACAATGCAAATGAATTTTTGAGAATTTTCATTTTTTAAAAGATTGTGATTTTTTTCTAAAATAAACAAAAGAATCGTTTGCTATTTAGAACTTTAAAATAAGTTTTGCTAGTGTGAAATTAAACCGCCTTTTAATAAATGAGTGAATAAATAACAATTATATTTTAATTGAGATAATATTAACCCTGGAATTTATTAATAACTTTAGTTTCATTGTTTCTCGTTTATAATAGCAAAAAGCAGTTGATTGTTACATTACTAAAAATATTCTCACTATTCACATGGTTTTATTTTTTCTTTTTAAAATTAATGCATACTATATTTATATTTTGGTTTACATCAAGCGATGTTATTACTAATATCATTTCCCAAATATTATGGCACAAATATTAATTTAATATTATTAAGTTTGATAGAGAGCGATGTTGTATACGTAATAAAAGACCGAAAGATTGACAGGGCTGTCACAGTGCACAGGCGAGCGGCGGACGCAGTGCGCGGCGGGTGCGCGCCGAGACAACTTCCGCGAACAAAACAGATTAAAAAATAAAATAAAAATTACAAATCAAAACTGGCAACTCATAAAATAACATCTTTGTTCTTTGACAAAATTATTTTTTTAATCATAATCAAAAATGTGCAAACATGTTCTTGTTTCCATGGACACGGCTGATGCAGGTATGTTTGAAAAATATTGTTTACATATAAGTCATGTTGATTTAACATAATTATTTTAAGTGAAAATTCTTACATAAGTGAAAATTAATTTCAAAATATTTTATTATTTATCTTTATTTTTAAAATGTTCATTTTGAACAATATTTTCTGTCGTATAAACAAGAACTTAATACGAGGTACGTACAATTTTATTGCAATAATACTATTGAATGTATATCTGTTGCGTAATTAATAATTATTCAATATTTATATCATGAATTTATTACTATAAAGAGGGCATTCAATATATCAGCAAGGCTTCGCTGAAGCCCTACATCTTTGAGGTTTTTATCTAAAAGTAATCTATTCATTTTCAATAATAATGTTAGAAATAATACTTTAGTTTTAGTTGAAGCTAGAACATTTTCATATTACTTTAAAAATGTACATCGTAGTACAGTATCCCATAAAACAGTATACAAACAGCTTGATTGGAATCTGAAAGATACAATGAATACATTAAAGTATGGTGAATATTTCAAACAGAATCCACCTTTTTGTTTTTAATTCATTAATATATACAACGTAGACTATTACTATACATTGCTTACAGATTTTTTAGTCGGTTCCGAAGTTTAGGAGTTTATTTGAAACAAACACAAGTTGATCTTGTTATTACTAGAAGCGAATCGACTTTGGTAGGATTCCTAAATGTAATCTCACTCTGAATGCACCCACTGTTTTGAGTCTTTAAATAGTTATTTGAATAAATAGTCTCCTTGTTGGTTAAGATCGTGATTTAAGAAAGTCATTGATAAGGTACTGTTAAGTCTAATTTTTTTAAAATACTTGTACTGGTTGAATTAGCACGTCATGACATGCCAAGTTACATGCTAGCAACAATTACACCCTTACATACCTAACTTATTCAGATTGTAAGAAACAGTCTGAACTATACTCACTGTCGTGTGATCTCTCTTTTGTTTCCTACCCACGTTTACATTTGTTTCGTACGCAAAAAGTAAATTAAGTTTGTTTCGTATTTTTCCTTATGTATTTTTTATATTATTATAATAAAGCCGTTTCTGTAAAGTATTATGACTCACACTATTAAATATATTGTTATGAAAATGGAAATGCTATTTTGGTAATTGATTTCCTTGTCAAAGATTTTTACCCTTAGTAACAGTCGAACGTTCTTTAATTTTCATTTAATAATTTTCTTAAGATAATTATAGTTTTTAGAGGAAATTTAATAGTTGTCATAAAGAATTGAATGAAAAAATTTGTAAAACCCAATGAAAAACAATTTAAAAGTGGTTATTTTAACAAATGTTAAAAGATATCACATGACTGTAGTAACAATTACTTTAAGAACAGAGCTCTATTCGTTGAGCAGTTCATAAGACTATGAAACCTGTGTAGAATAAGATCAAGTGGGAACCATTATAATTTTTTTATTTATTTTCGCGTTGATACACTGTCATTTCCAATCGGCAATGATATCATATTGCAGCCAAAATCATATCTTTATCATTGTTCCATATTCATCAATACTCGGAAGCCGTGTGTAAAGTAACTTTTCCGTTTGCCTTAAGCCCTTTTTTGACTAGCGCGAATATGGCGCGATTTTCGTTTTTATTTGTTAAATAATGTATGTAATATTTCCAGTGGCACGACAAAAGTGACCTTTTTGTGGGTTTATGTGTAAAGCTGCAAAATAATGATTTATTATTAATAGAAGTGTTGTTGAATACTATTCGTCGTTTATAACATTGTTTTCCGATTCGCGACATCAATTGGTTTAAATAAGAAACCCATTCGTCTAAATTAAACGGTGCGTTCCTTCTATTAATTGTCACTTTGGCTGTTAAAAATAATATTGCTCCCAATTTGATTCTGATTGTGAAGATTTCGAGCGGAACCGGCGACTGTTGCTAGTACGGGAATTAACGATTGTAAAGATGACTAAATAGTTACTAGGGTTGTCAATATATATTTTATACACCTCAAAATTTAAGGTCTTGAATCAAATTTTAGAATATTTGTATCGTTGTGTAATTGTGAACGCATAAGGTATTAGATAGATGTTTTTTTTTTCAATTAACATGTTTTAATTCATTACTTTATTAGTAACAATATTTTACTCTGCCTGTCACCAAAGTCGCAGAAAGAGTAATGAAGGTTGTTATTATAAGATCTTTTCTTAATCCTGTCTCAAATAAGAATATGGGAAATGTGTTCTTTTTCACAGTGAAGACCTATTAAGGTATTTAGCACTGAAATGTGGTCAAAGACCTTATATAAAATTAAGCAAATAAACGGTAAGGGTGACAACCCTAGTGTACGTTATTGTTGGTTATTGAAAGCGACGCAGTGTGTAGCCCGGCCGCAGTCCGCGGTCGCAGGCCGCGCATGCGCACAGCCCTAGTCCGGTACATCACTACTTCGACCATTTTTATAAACACCGCGCACTCGGCTTTGATACGAAGTTAACCTGTAATTTTACCCCACAAAGTGTAATACTGACTTGGCAGTTAATGTGAACTACAATCTACAGCAATAATGAGGCTGCCGATATTCGATATGCGTAAGTCAAAACATAGTAAAAATATTTTCTAACCTACATTTTACTTAAGTTATTCACGGATTGTTATGTTATTATTGTAATATTGCAATGTTTGTTATATTTCACTTCCTATTTTATCGCTGAGTGTAACTCTTTTCTCGAATTTTAGAATTACGCATGAACCTAATAATTTCAAATGTAAGTTAGTGTTTATTCTATATTTAAAGTGTAGTGTGTCTGTAGAATTGTACTAATTCAGCATCAAACTGCAATATGTATCTTCTATTGTTGACATTTTTACCCACGGTTACTTGACTACACTAAACGGATACACATAGATTAATAAAACAAAGTTAAAATGTACTACAATTGCTATTAATTAAACATTAGTACCTTTGACTTATTCTAAAAAGCTATTAAACAATTATTCTTATGAACGAGTAAATAAAACTCTTACAATTTACGTTTAACCGGAAGGAATTAATTCTGCAGACCCCTTTCTAACATTCGCGAATAGACCGGATGGAAAGGAAACAGTGTCGTATCGAGGGAGCATCATTTTATAACAACATCCTTTGCAAAAATATTATAGTTGAAATAATCAAAGCAAAGTATTAAAAATTTATTAATCCACTTTCCGAATAATCTATGAACGGTAAATTTAGCAGGAACAATTATTGAAGATAAAAAAAAATGTTCAAATTTTATCTACAAATTTTATCTATATGACTTAGAGTATATTTCGTACAATATCTTTAAAGTTATGTCAGCTAGTTAAAATATGTTTGTATAACGTAACTCTGCAGGAATAAAGGTTTATTGAATGACTCAAGAACCATTGTGTAACTGTGATTATTAGCATTTTTCTGAGTCCTGCCTTTTTTACTTTTGTTACACTTCTATGTTACGTTTTTTACCCATCTGTGATACCGCTTTAAGGAAAGGTTAAATTTTGCATGAAAAAAAATTAATTTGCTGTTTTATTCACGTTAACGTATCTAAAAAAATGATGTTCATTTGATTTTTATAGTGTTGAACCCTTGTCAAATTGTGTCATTTTATTTTTTTAACATAGGAACCGAACCCAGTTTCATATCTATGTTCGTTCTATGAATCACATTTATTACTGGAAAATGAACTCTTAAACCCTTGTTATTTAAAAGTTTTCATCATAGATCAAGAAATCACCGTTCCCCTAATAAAATGTCGAATGTAGCAAAAAAAAACCTGTATTAATACTTTTGCAATGCTTGATTTTTCAAATATAATGGGATTTGTCACACCGTTTCGGTAATGAAAACCCATTTTTATATTTACTATTAAGTCCATTGGCAGCAATATTAATTTGTTATTATCGTACTGCTAATGATTGTTTTGCAGTTTCATAACAGTTTAATATTTCTTAAACTATACTTGAATTCTTCGATCGATTGCTTATACTACGTACAACGTTTGTGCCATTTGAAATTCAAAATTTAAACAATAAAGTTGTCGATTAACGTTTCCTGAACATCGATCATGTTTACACGTATTTTAAATTTTATTCTATGTACATAGAGATTATCAGATATCGTATGTACGAAAATGTATTGAAAAAATCCGCTTTACGATAACTCTAGTTATCCAGATTCGATCAAGTCGTGCGTATAGGAGTTCGTAATGAAACCAACATACATACAATACATATATAGTAAGACATTCTTCTGTCAGTCGACGACAGCAGGGCAACGACATAAATTAGGCTTACATCTTCATGATTGGGTTGATTGGCAGCGATGCAGGTGGCCGAGGACGAGACGATCGATCCGTCCGTTAGCAGACGGGCAATTAGTTGCATTGAGAATGTGACATTAGTTGAACTGTCTGCGAGGCCACTTAGCGACTGAACGCAACTAGCTAAGCGTACTCATGCGTCCTACCCCACAGGCATACATATTACTAGGATTTTTATAACACTTGCGTAATATATAAACCACTGATAAACTGTAGAAAATTTTCAGCCAAAAACCGTCGAAAACTTGGCGAAACTTATTATAACAATTCAATGTGTAAACTTTTTTTGCGCATTGTACGAAACGAATTGCGATAATCCAGCGTTACAGCTAAAGCTATCGTATGTCTGCTCGAGTTGTAATAAACAACAATAAATTCAGAGAATAAATTAGTGTGTCAATTTAAATTATATTATTTAATGTTGATTCAAGCTTTTCTTGTGATGGTGTCGTAGCTTTAATCGTAAAGGTAGGAACACAATATTGCAATTGACACTTTCTGACATAAACAAGCAGTGTGTTCCCAACTTAATCCGAATTAGTCAATGGTCTTGGGAAAATGTCATTCAATAATTTATCGTGGGCCCTGCGCTGCGCAGTCATTGCGATTTATAGCGCTCAAGCCGCGGCATCCGCTTATCAATGCTATATTCATTGCCACTCCAACATTATATAGACTCACCATCTATTGTGCACCAATTCATACGTGCTGTGTGATTATTCAATTTACGGTATGAACTTAGAATTAAACGGAAAAGCTATTTTGAGATAATACATAAAGGAAGACATTGCTACTGTATGTAATAAATAGAAACTTAAAACAGATGTTAGAACTTCAGAATAAATGGAAACTAAGCTATATCGGAATACATCTTAAGACTTGTCGAAGATAGATCGTAGTAAAAGAAATTTTTCTATTACACTATAGCAGAATTATTCACGCTTCTAATCTTTTAAAAATTTTTAGTCTTAAAATTAATTTTGGTATTATAAAGTCCAGTACCCATTCCGCATTTTTCTGGGAACTGTTTACAAACACCGCGGTACTAGGAAACGTTTGTTTAATTAACAGAGTCCCGTGAGATGGGATTTGTCTCGCAAGTCGCCGTCATCGCCACGATTTCGTGCGCCCAAGAATGTTAATACAACTTTGGATTCCTAAATAATGATTAATATAGTTTAGTTTGAATAACAATTTTATGATAATTATTTATAGAAATTGAATACAAATAGTTAAAATAAATCAACCTTGACAAATATTTTTCTAGAAAACATAGAATTGCATACAACTTACTATGTTATGGTTAGTATTTCTTTAACAATTAACTAGAAAAAGTAGAACAATAACTAAGTGGTTATGTAAAGTAACTGTGCTTTGAAAATGATACAATTTAATATTTTTATGGCAAATTTCATTGCGGTTGAAGTCTTCCTTTCAATACGACCATAATAATTGTCTTAATTAGTTTATCTCAGGCGATTCGAGTTACGTCAAATAATAAATTTGTTATCATTGAACTGTAAATCCATTGATGCAAAGATATTTTATTTAAAGATTTTTGATTGACAAGTTTTGCAGGAACAGAGTTTTATTGTGACGTGATTTATGTACACTAAATTGTAAATTTTTAACGTGGTATATGATAATAAGTTCCCTGTTAATAATAATTAATCTAGGATATGCTTATGAACCGTTTGTTTATTTTGTGTTATATTGTAGCGATGAAGAAGTCGTGTAAGCCGGCGATGCTGGGGCGTGTGTGGGCAGCCAGCCGGCGCGCGCTCAGCCTGGAGCACTCGCCGCCGCACCAGTTCGCCTGCTGCCAGTGGCAGGCCGGCCACAGACCTTCCTTATACTACCTCACATATAGGTAACACATCCAATATATGATAAACTATTTCAATCTTTATTGAGATAGAGATAAAGTGTGTTCTATTCTGAAAATCTTGATACTAGGCTGCTCTATGGCCGGTAGAATTCATAAAATTAATTATGAAGATTGAACCTTCGAAGATAGTTTCATCGTTTGCCTGAAAAGATTGGACTATTTGAAATGTACGGGATTGTTACAATTGCGTACCTTACACCTAAACTAATTTGTTTCCAGGTGGCTAGTATTCCTGACGGTGACGTCAATAGCAGTGGCAAGCTTCGCATGCCAGCGGCTGCCGCGACTATACAAGGGGCCCAAGCTGGAGCTCAACTACTTCAAGTGGTTCATCTACTTCACCAACTGGGGCTACCTCCTTATCGCAGTGCAGGCCGCTCTCGCCCTCGCAGTTGTACACCGCTATAGAAATGAAAAGAGTCTTAATATTAGTAAGTACTTGTTACCCCTTTATCTGTTACGATAGATTAGCGTCAGATATTGTATAAAGGTTTAAAGAGTACTCTAAAAGAATACAACATAAAAGTCACATACATGAGAATGTTATTACACTAATACCATAGGTAGTTGCCGGTATTAATATTGTAAAGATTTTCTAAAATATGTTGTGAAAACATGATTTAAATATATTAAATGAGTCCACGTTTTTAATAGAAGCCGGTAACTTGTAAAGTTGTTGTCCTTCGAAAGCATTAGTGTCTCTCATGTAATAGTTTCGGATCTTTGTATTCTTTTGATAGCTGTAAAGCACGGGAAGAATCAAGTCTTAGATGGTGTAGGAGAAATTATGATTTCAAATTATAAGCTAGTTAATTTCATCTGAGCTACATTAATGTCACGACCATATCTTCACGGTCATTAATTTGTTAGTTATGAGACCGCATGATAGTACCAATTACATTAAATCTAGTTTATAGGAACGCGTAGCTTATACAACATGAAGATAATTATTTACTAAAAACTTTATTGATAGGTTAGGATTCGCCCGCGACTCCATTCGCGCGGAATTAAAAAAAAACAAAAGTGTGTAGCCTAAGTGTACTTCTAGACTATCCTATGCTTTAAGTTTAATCTACATACTCTTACAAACATCTTTCCATTTAAAATCTATACATTTATAATATCAGTAAGATTAGTAAGATCGATAGTTAAGAACAAGCCATAAGAA
Organism: Papilio polytes; assembly: GCF_000836215.1. Lineage (NCBI taxonomy): Eukaryota > Metazoa > Arthropoda > Insecta > Lepidoptera > Papilionidae > Papilio > Papilio polytes. The sequence continues at coordinate 3,275,260 of NW_013525069.1, read as the reverse complement.
ACTATTGGAAATATCAAAGAAAGACCAAAGAGTCTTACTATAAACGACACCCAGCATGAACACCCACGAAGTGCTCAGAGTTAATGGCTCAGTGTCAAGCATCGCGTGATTATGTCTGTTAAGGTTTTAGAGGAATGTCGGCTCGTGCGACACAATTAGCTCAACTCCGCGAACAAGCTAACACGGCACTGCCGAATGACTTCTTATGCATAACGTTTAAACACGTGCTCTCGTTTATAGGACAATATACTTTTTATAAAATTTAATACCTAAGCATCGCTCTATGTAGTACTATAAGGCAAATTCGCGATTATAAAAGTATAATTTTAATATAACACATGCAACCGCTCATCTTTGTTTTCACGTGTAAGTCAATGTTTTGCGTTTCTGTTTGTGTTTACGCATGCATTTAGCTGCCACAGACGAGTGAACTACTCGTGCTCAGTAACACGCGACCTGAGACATATGACGTCATTGTTGTGTTGTTTTACAATGTAAAAAAAACAGTTGATGCTATCAATAATGGAAGTAACATACTCCATCATTTGTACACTACGAAACTTCAATTCACAGGTCTTCTGTTACTATGCACGCGTTTAGGATGTCTAAAGTATTTTTACGTCTTTCATTCTAATTATGTTTCTGAACTAAGTTACACATGTAATAATACCAGTTGTAAAATCAATGTAGTTCGCAGCGATGTTATTCCATCACAATACAAATTTATAACTATACGTTTAGTTTCATCTACATAGGTTTCCCTGTAATAAAGCCTTTAGGTACAGCACATTCTAATTCAATGTCAAACGTCCGGAAACATCGTTACTATACAAAAGTACCGGCAATGTTTCACATAGCACGAGATCTTAATCAATGTTTACCTTACGTCATTGTGGATATCAAATGGTTGTTACAATTGTACTCGACTGGCGGCCCGGTGTTTTACTAATCATTCATTTGAAATTGCATTTTTAAGTACTTAGCTTGTGTTTTACTGGTTCTTTTAAAATGAATCGTTACTTTCTGCTGCTTGATAAGTGTACGAAACTCATACGCTATGGTATGCCCTACCCAGAGCAGTAACTCACCGGCCGGTCTTCGCCCACTCTAGCGTCCCAGCCATAGGGGACAGCGGGTCACGCACACTTGATTGATACAATTTCGCGTCAATTAACCGACCGAGTGGACCGTCATCCGCTACAATTATCCTTATTGGTTCCCCATTCTTGTCATTGACGTAGATAAACGGACCAATATGTTTCGATACGAACGCCAATTGCCATTACGAGCCGCTTCGAACGGCTTCCGTCTATTTGTCGGTCGTTCAAACTTCAACTTGAAACATATGTTATTTAATTATTTAAATGTCTTGTATACACACAGATTTAGAAAGGAAAAGTTTTGATTATAATACCATCGTGTAATATTAAAATAATCAATAATTGCAGGTTGTGATGACGACGAGATCCAGATGCCACGTCGTCTAAAGACGCCCGTGCTGTGCCGCATGTACTGGCTGTCGCACACCGTCGCCACCGACCTCGCTTTCGTCATCACGCTAGTCTACTGGACTCTCGTACATGACCCTAGTGAGTTATTAAAAAGCTGTATTCTCAAAACCAGTTATTTACGAAGAACTTGTACTAAATATTATTAACACTAGGAATACACGAAGTGAACGCGCTCAACCTACTAGTGCACGGCGGCAACTCGCTGGTGATGCTATTAGAGCTGGTGCTGACGGCGCACCCGGTGCGCGCCGCACACGCCCTGTACGGCGCCGGCGCCGGCCTCGCCTACGGCCTCTTCAGCGCCCTCTACTGGGCGCTCGGCGGCACCGACCGCCTCGGACTGCCAGCCATTTATCCCACCTTAGACTGGAATAAACCTGGTATGTGATATTCTGTCAAGCTCCTCATTTTTAAACGAAATGAATATGTAAATTGTAGGTATTAAAAACCAGCTAGTACGTAGTCTATATTAGCAAGCTAATCGCGGAAACATCGAGCTACATTTTATACTCGACTAGTTGTTCCCGTAAGTCTTCGCATGAAATTATGAAAATTTTATTTTAATGTTTACATTTGTCAAATTCTAACTTTTATAGCGTTAAAATATACAGCCTAAAGCGTGTCGTAAGTGTAGGACTTTTTACTAAAAAAATGGATTATTCAAAAATATCGTGTGATTGCTGACACCCTACGCCACAGTAGTGTGTGTTTACGCTTTATCTCGTGCTATATATTAGTGTAGATATATAAAGATAGGTCATGACCAAATGTAGGTTTAATTTAGACGATGCTTATATTTGCAGGGTCTGCATTCGGGTTCGTGGCGCTGTGCGCTGTGGTGATGATGTCTGCGCACGGCGTGGCGACGTGCGTGGCGGCGGCGCGCGCCCGGGCCGCCGCGCGCCTGCGCCCCGCCGCGCACGACCGCCTCGCGCTGCCCGCGCACTGAACCAACACGCATAAGGATAATAAATAACACATATTTAGAAGTGATCACGTACCATACTCCCGAAATAAACTCAATTAGGTCCGCACTAAGCAGGTAAACCGTTTCATAGAACTGAATGGAAAACACCAAGGTCTTATACAGCAAAGTGTGGATCAGACTTGCAATAAACGGCTTAGGTCATGCACAAAGTTTCACTTCTAATTTCTAATATTTATTATCCTTATGCTCGAAGTGTTAATATTTTAAGCAATATAGATTTGTTCTATACGTAGCGAGATGTGATTTCAAGTTTAAGCGTAAGATAATGCATGTTTATAAAAAATGCAATCTGTCAGGCGACAGGCGCCTGTATGCAAGCTGTGGTGAATTCAGTATTATTATTTAAAACAAAAAAGTAAAGTGATATTTTTATTTGGGCATTTTAAGATTTCTATTCTATATCAGTACTTTTCTAAATTTTCAATAATGTAATGTTATGCAAATAACTACATCTCATCAAATGAAGAAAATTTAATAATGCATCGATCGAAACCTAAGTGTTAATTAAAAAAAATACCAATGATTACTTTAAGTTGAAACAAATCTCAATAACAATGGAATTTATTCGTTACTTTTTATTTTAGTTTAATTTAAATGCACAATATACTTGCAATTGTAAAGCACGTGGAACCATATCAGAATATAATCAAGCAATTTTAATTACGTATCATTGATTATCTGGAGTTAATGGATTAATCCATGAAACGTTACCTTTCACGGGAAATATAACGGTAAATAGCTATCGGATAACTGTATTACTCTTGAATTCCACTGCATTGATATTTGCATTGATAATTATTGTCATCACTTACTTTCTTGTTAAAAAAATAGAGACAACAATATATGTCAATAAGAGGATTACGCCAATCGAAACCAACAGTTAAACGTTTATGCACGGTTCACACTTGCCCAGTATAGTTGGACAGTTGCGTCCAATTATAGATTATTTAGACACACTGGTGACCGCGTTCACACTGTGCCAGTTTATTGACAGTCCAGTTATTGAGCTCTACTGACCAATGCACTGGCCAAGTGTAAACTACGCACTACTTGGAAATGCAACGTCCTTATTGCGAATCTGCGGAAAAATTCAAAGATATATGTGAAGCCACTGAGTCAGCATTTACCTTAAAGCCTTTTATAAAGAAGTGCTAGTGCTATGAGCTAGAAATTCAAAAATAAAACGTTTACCAAAGTTTTTACATTTTTAATAGTTCTTAACTTTTCGCCAGTTTCTATTAAAATAGATGCCATTTTTATAATGGTAGACATTTCATTTGCTTATTTGCTCTTATAACTGAAATTTTCTTCCTGTCAAAATTAAAATCTCCCGTATCTTTAATACTAACTAGCATAAGCTTATATATTTAACAAATTTTTAACATTAATTCTGAAAACAGTGTAATAATAACCGTAGAATTCTACTACCCTTACATTCCTTTCCATAAAGAGAATACATGCATTAACACAATATTGCAGTGGAATTCCACGATAATTTTGCATTTGCATTTCTGTTTATATTTAATTAAGCTATTAAACAAACATAATTATAGTTAATTAAATGGTATTGTTCCTATCCTAATAACATATTTAGGCGTCACTGTGATCTGAGCATCATTTAGCATTGTAAAGCTTATTGTAGACTATATGTGAGCAATAGTGACAAAAAAAAGTTTTGAATACTTCAATTTCGATATAGGATTTTATAAAAAAAAACTACGAAAATGCAATAACTTTTTTTACAATTTCCCATCATTATTTAAATTAATTCCGGTGTATCTTTTATGTCTTTAGATATAGTAATTTAAAAGCAATACATTTTGTAACTCATATCTTAAACATAGTAAATGAATGCTTGTCTATGAAAGTTAATTTAAATTAAATGTTACGTCTGATTTGAAAATGTTATAGTATTAATATTGTATTATGGCATTTACTTAAATAAGTATGGATTAAGTAAGCTAAATATATATACGATAAGCTTAATTATAATTACTCTTGATATTTGAGTATAAATAAAATTGTTTAGCCGTGATATTACAATTTGGTTTTATTTTAATGAAAAAAACTGAACAAATACCCGAGTACCATTTTATAAATCCTAGCTATGGCTGTTGCTAAACGTATTTTCAAATAAAAATATTTTTTTATATTTTTATATTTGCACTTGAAAATACGTATAAATAATAAATAATAAAAATTAATTAATATAAATATAAAATCATTTTGTAAACAGTTGTTAAAATGAACGTACAAATTGATATTTCTAATACAAAGTAATATTTAAAAGCGCCTGATAAAATAATTGTATACAAGTAGCACGTTGTGAAAATAGCTCATATTTTTCTAATTAACGGCTTCTTTCAATTATAATTTGACAAGTTCGAGGTAGAATTATTAAGGTGGTAATGAGTGATACAAGAAAGCCATTAAATATTTTAAAGAAAATCATTTTAGCGGATCTGTTTTCTGCATCTTGTTCCCTAACCTACAAAAATAAAAACATAAATAATAATTAACACATTTCGACAATCACACAAATATTGAATTACCGAATAAAGAGTTCTTTTTGTTACTGGATAGGGGCTGATTAGTATTATGTAAGAAACTGCCTCGCTGGGAATTGGGTAAATTAGCCAGTTGACCTATTTAGGTAACTTATATTTCCAACCCAGATGGCGAGACGACATAGAGCATGAGAATTTATGTATTGATCACGTATTTCAATAACGAAATTATAACCACTTTGTAGATTATTTAACATTATAACACATACATACAAATCTGTCTATTTTACATTAGTAAAGATAACATTTAAAGACAGTTGTATTATTTAAACATGTCGCAATCCATGACGTCACAAAAAGATTGGCTCTTGCAAATCAATTGTTCTTTGTTCCTATTATTAGTTATGGAGATAAAATTACCAAGCATGCCATTACTTCCTCACAGCGTTGTATATCATAAATAATCCTTTTGCATAATACGTGAAAATTGCACATAATTTAGGTTTAAATTAGGCATAGCTTTAGAGACTAAGTTGTAAGTTAATGTTTGGATTCTTTGTCTCTAACATTTGTTTTGCGCATTACGTTATAATATTAACGCAAAGAGCATTCATATCTAAAAAAAAATACTTATTTAAATACACTTTATTCGAATTGCAGTAGAGTAGTATTATTTTAAGTCAAAGTGTATTAAACTTAACAAAATAACAGTAAAGACTCTTAACTGGTTTTATACAGACAAGTATTTATATTATTTCTCGTGGTTTTACAAGTAATAAAAAACCCTTAGATAAAGTTTGTGGTACACCGGGTTAAAATTATTTAAATATACTGGTTTAAATATACTGTCTTATTTATCTTTATTTCTTATTCAATGACGAACAGTTAAAGATATTTATCCAACCGATTGTAAACGACTTACGTGACACATAAGTTGGTCATTTGGTGTAAATGGGTTAATAACACTTAATCTACAATTAGCTCGTTAAATCTGATATGGGATTTAAGGTGAACCTAAACACTAGATATTTGACCAAAAATAAACTAAGTAACATTATTGTTTCATAAATTTCCAGCAATACAATACACAAAAGTTTACTGTGGTGCAATACCCTAATTACAAAAGTAAAAGATTGCCGCAGAAATTGTTAATAAATTTAATTTTACAAAGTAATTCTTATAAATTCAATTTACTGTTAATTGCTTCTTTTTTACTGATTATGTTTTGCTGATAATAGCTGGGAAACTATCATATAAATATTATATTATAAATGCGAAAGTTACGATGGATGGATTGATGTTTGTTAGAGTTTGTAGCCTAAACGGCTGAACGGATGTCAATGAAATTTGGCACAGATATAGGGGATAGTCTGGAAGAATACATAGGCTTCTCACTTTTGGTTTTTTTTAATTCCACGCAGACGGAGTCGCGGGCGAAAGCTAGTATAAAACAACTTCGATAATTTTCCTATCGGATTTTCCCCGTTTTAAATCACATCCTTACAAATTACAAGTACGGAGCAGGTAGTGCGTGAAGGTGTCTCAGACCTTGATCGCCAGACCGCACGTATCGGTACGCAGCATCCGCACCGAGGCGCATCACTAGCTCTGCACACGTTCAGTCCACTGTCGCGCTTCGACACGCGTGCACGGTACAACACTAGATTAAAAAAAGCGCGCTCAAATACGTAAATAGTAATGTTGGTTAATTAATTTTTAATCGATGTAAATCAAATAAAAAAAGAATCGATATAAATGTGGTGTAATAGATATGGTGGGTACAGTTAGCTAGTGTAGAATTGTGACTTAATTGAAAAAAATTAAAAACACTTTTAATATTAAATAACAAGTAAGTACCAAAACTAATGTGTTACTGAATTTAATGCCTGGAATAATACATCTTTAATTTTCTCTCAACGCCCACCATGTGTTAGTTACCAGGATTTTCCAAAAGACAATCGGTCAATATATGAAAGAGGTGATAACGAAAAGTTTGCATATTACTCAGAAAAAAAGATAACGGCTTAAGAAACACAATCATATTAATAATTCATCTTTTAAGGTGGTTATCGCAACATATTTTATCTTACTAGGCACCAAAATCATCATTATTTAAGGACTTTAGGCACTACAGTTATCATATGGAGCAATTGCCTTTCTTCTGTATGTTTAATCATATTCACATACTTCCTAAACCTAAAAAAATACAATGTATTAAAACCTGGCAATCTACCACATAGTGTACTAATTCGGGACTATTCTTGGCAAGCCACCCTCCCTGTTCATAACCTACCTCACATCTGTTACAGTTCCTCATGCTATTAATAATTAAAATATAATTACAATATTTTGAACGACAACATTACAGTCGTCCTTAATTGTATAATTCAATTATTTGAAATAATAATTGCCTGATCTCGTTTTTTTATTTTAAATTACATTTCGTCCGCGACTCCGTCCGCGTGGAATTAAAAAAAAAACACAAGTATGTATCCTCTACGTCTATGCCAAATTTCACTGAGATACGTTCAGTCGTTTAGGCTACAAACTTTAACAAATATCCATCCATTTAAACTTTCGCATTTATAATATTAGTAAGATAGAGAAAACATTTTAAAAATAGTATATTAAATCGAAATGTAGAGACGAAATATGATTTATTATGTAAATATGGCATGACCTAGACAGTTTAATCTGACGATCATTTCGATCGATATCAAGCTCAGACTGAAATAAAACTAAAATTTTAATGTATCATTTAAGTCCACAGCCAGAGTTACTTATCTTAACATTCCTCTAGTCTAGTTAAATATAATTAAAACTAAATAAATAGTCTCCGTACTCGACACATTAAAAATGTATGAACATTTTATACTGTTTCGCAATATCTTGATATCTTACTTAAGTTTCCAAATCAAACCTGTTGGATTGTAAATTACTTAGCATATTTAGAGATAACGTTATAAAGGGCCACTAAGCAAGGTTATGGAAGTTTTTGAATTAGATCAATGTGGCACGTGCTAGCAATTCTACATAATCTACATTTAATTTTATAAAATGTAATCAAATTACCACTTAACAGTTAAAAGTAATTCATTAAAACATGTTTAAAGGAATAATATTGTTTAGCATTTACGCCGTCTTCCGTGTGAATTTTAATATAGGTCGTTTCTAAAATAAAACTCACAAAAATAGCATTGATATAGTTGTAACTCAAATCTACATTTCTATCTTCTTTCTGCGTTTCAACTGCGTAGATTAAAGGTTGGCAGTGCATTCAGAATTCCAGATGTCTAAAGGTAGAGGTCGCTTTCCTGCTTCTGAGATTTCAGATGACCGAATGTTCATTTACCATCTAATGATATAAAAATAAATAGTTTATTGAATCCAAAGCCTTGAGTACAGAATCAAAGTCACACTTGACAGATATGTAACCATTGTTTTGTCGCCTTTTTTAAAATAAGGCCGATTTAGAGATTCTATGCCTGCTCACAATCATATATGCATGACCGAAATTCATACATCGTAGACTAATTACTCAAGTGTTTAAAAATCATATTCATTAAAAAACATATCTTGCACCGACACTTTTGTTTGGCAACGTATTTTCCCAGACCGAAAAAGGTTGGGTCGAGATAACGACTTGCAAAAGAATGAACTATTTCCCATGACAAGGATATATGACAAAATAAATAGTACATACAACGTTGCACCAACGTGACTCGGAAAATTACTTCATTTACATCTATTGTAAAAGGAGTAGCTGTAATAACAATACAAAAAGTGTCCTCGTATATGCGGCTAAGTTAACATTATCACGTTATCATTAACAAACATTTCATTTATCATCATCATCATCACCAGCTCACTATATGTCCCCACCGAGGGGCTCGGAGCCTACCCTAAAGTTAGAGTGACTAGGCCATAGTCAACTACGCTGGCCAAGTGCGGGTTGGTTGACTTCACACATATCTTTGAATTTCTTCGCCGATATGTGCAGGTTGCATCACGATGTTTTCCTTCACCGTAAGAACGTCGGGTAAATTATGTACATATGAAAATTCGAAAAATCGAAAATCACATTGGTACATGGCGGCGGGATTCGAACCCAAGACCTCTAGATTACAAGTCAAGTGCTTAAACCACTGAGCCACCGACGCTCATACAGAGCCCTAAATACTTTATCAAAGTCGAAAAATATGACGATAATCTCCAATTGAATCATTAAAATAATTCAAGAAAACTCATTTGAGTTTTGATTTTTTATTCATAAACATTTTTCTATTCGTGTAAATTATGCAGCAATCATTACACAGATGCGGTATTTAGTGAAGGGAAAATAAATAACGCGTATTCCTCGTTTTCTAAAGCCGTGACTTCTTAACTGCGCGCACGCGCGTGCGATCGGGCGAGCAGTATCCGCACTCCGATCACGAAGAATATTATTTTATTTGTTTAAAATGCATTATTTTAATATATAACTAGTCTTTTACAAAAAATCTTTAAAAGAAACATCTCAATAAATTTGTTAGTTAAAGAGCGTAAAGAGCCTAGGTCATCAGAAATTGTGTGTACTAGTCTGCCCACCCTGTCGCTGTCTTTATTTTTCTTATTAGCAGTATTAGTTGGTTGCATAAATAACATTTACGTGTGAATTGACAAGGGAGGGGGGCGAGGAATATTCGCAATAGATCAACCGTCTGACACTTGGGAAGGTCAAGATCGAACCTGTCACGTATGTGTCTAATACAACAAGTAAAACTAAACAACGTTATAAAGTATTTCGCAATGTAATTTATCACGTGTCAGTTAAACTTACCATTGGAATTCACTCTTACAAAGCATCGATAATCGAATAAATTTGAATGTTCTTAATGGAAATAAATTCGTTATTTATGATAATTACACATTGATGTAATTATCTAAGACAGGATACAGATTATACCACGAATTTTTTAGTTTTATATAACCTTAAAGGCCTGTCCCACCACTGGCTGATAGAACCTCAGATATTTCCATCACACATGTTACACGTTGGTTTGTTATTAGACAATTTACAATTTGGTGGGACAGGCCCTTAACAAACAAAAATAATTGATAACATAAGGTTAACAAACCCTTTATACGCCGCAAGGGTCAATTTAACACGCTAACCCAACACTCACTGTAGATTATTTTAAAGTTAATTGATTTAAATTTATGTGTGTATATGTTTCTTGCAAAATGTGGAAAGTGCTTTACATGTTTTGTCTATTGTATTTACACTATTTAAGTGCTAATTGTGAGTGAAGTAACGTTTAACTACATACCAACGTAAACAATGTTTATAGTAATTTAAATAATTATTTAACAAATGATACTTATGAAGAAAGTATGGATGGATTGTGTGAAATATGCTTAAGAAGGGAGTGGATTCAGATATGACGGTTGATAGAAATGTATGGAAGAGCAGCACATACTGTGCCCTCTGTAGTGTTTAGGGCAAGTTGATGATGACTCTTATGAAGAAAGAATTGTAATTTTTAATAAGCTAAATAATAAAAGTAAAGTAATCATCTTACTCATCTTCGTGGTTGCAACGTCAAGCCTGTATTTTTATTATTAACATGCATTCAATTTCATCTGAGATATAACGCCGGGTACAAACAACTTATTCTTGATACAAAAGTAACCTTGTAACTTAATTATATTTATCTCGCCTTTCAATTCCGGGTAATCCTAGGATTCGAATTAAACTGGGACATATATTTTTTTATTTTTATGATGTATTTCTCATTCAATATTATTCTGAATGACAATAAAAACTTCTATTAAATAATGCCCTTACCATAAACTAATAAGTAAATAACCTACATATCGTAATAAATACAAAAGTATATCGACTTACATGATATTAATAAATATCTTGATTTACATAGAACGACATAAAATTAACTTGATAAATAATTTTTATCTATCGTCTAGTTGTAAAATATAATTTATTTATTTGTTCACAGAATCAATGCATCGAAATTGAATTAAGAAGCTTACTAGTCAATTGGCACTGTACTTATTAGTGATAACATAATTAGAAGAGATGACGCAGTTATCTTGGGGACAGAAGGCCGGTTGCTTCTACGGAGCACTTAAGCCAGGGGAGGAAAGACCAGAGTTATTCGCAAGATCATGGCTTGGCCTCTGGGCTGTGTACTGGCGTGTACCCATCTTTATATGGTCTCTCATCACAATAACCTGGTCTACTGCAGCGTTCTGGGGCTCCGTAAACAAATATATGCTGTATATGACACACTGGGGGTTACTACTTATACTAGTGGAATCCTTCTTCGGCGTTATCGTTGCACTCAAAGAAGATCGTTTTTTACCAGGTATTGTTTTATTATTTTGTTTTTTTTTTTTTTATTTCAAGTGTAGTTCAAGTTCAAGGTTAGAGGTTAACGATCAGTTTGTACATTCTTCTTATCTGTTTATTGACTAATTAATTAACAATAGATGATTTCTCATCTTTCCTCCTTATCGGATTGTATGTGTTAATAAATTATGAATTTCAGTCCTGTAATTTATTTTTAGTAGAACTAGAAATATTTATGTTGTCTGTGCGTTTTACAAAGTTCGTTATAAAGCTAAGATCTTAAAATCGGATCAATCTCAAACATTTTAATTAAAACGATAATAAAACCTGCTTAATAAATTAAAATGAGACGTAAATTGAAACATAAAAATATGCAACTATAAAAACTAAGTTTGGTAACCACAAATCACTACTATTTTACTGTTTTCGAGCTAGAAACAACATTCATTATAAATCTTGTTGACACTATAAATAATCTTAGCACAAACTGTTTAAAAATTTAAAATAACACTTCTGTCAACTCCAACTTAGATATCTTGGACCAACAATAGGTGATTTAAGTTGAATAATTTGATATGTTATGGTCATATTGACCATAGATGAATGTTAAGCAATCTAAAAGTGTTGTCTATGACCCTGTGGCTGATGTCATACATATGTTACTATTATTTGGTAATGAGCGGTTGCAACATTTACATCTCACGTTTATCAATAGCACGTGTTTGCGCTTGCGACATATTATTAAGGTTAAACTCGAGATGTTCCTTTGTGTGGATGAAATGTAAATATTGTACATAAACGTCAAAGATCATGACCATTTATGAATGCATATAGATTTTCTTCCAATTGTACAGACCTTTTCTGCAATGAATCTATCAATTACCTATGCTCTTTTTCTTCAGAACAAAGTTAAATTAAAAGTTGAGGTGCTTTTTCATTTTAAAAACAAAGATTTTAGTTCTTAACCCAAGATAAAATTTTTTTAATTACACCAACGTCTAGGTATACCAGAGCCAATTCACACTGACGCCACGACACCTGATTACGGAAGTTTTGTTGGATCTTTGAAGAATGAGAGTGAGTAAATTCAAAGGGAAAACTTTAAATAGTTTATTACAAAGGTCATCGCGTTTCCATTTAACTTCGCTTACCAGGTCATTGAACTAAACACATTGGTGATGGATATTACTTCATAGAACTAAACAAAGAAAACAATGGTCCCACCGTAACACAAATGCTTATTGCTAAAAGCTATTGACTAATTCTGCTTTCAAATCAACAATAACAATCGATAGTTGAAAACAATATAATCGATTATTCTTTTAATTGATTGACTTTGTTTTCCATACTAATATTATAAAGAGGAAAGATTAGTATTTTTGTATGTATTGAAATAACTCAAAAACTACTGGGTCGATTTCAAAAATTCTTTTACCATTAGAAAGCTACATTATCGATGATAAGCAAAGGCTATATTATTAAAATTCACGTGGACGAAGTCGCGAGCAACAGCTAGTAATTTATATTTCAAATAAGGTAATAAAAACCTCCTGATAAGGAAGTAAACGTCAATGAAAGATTTTGAAATATAACCTCTAATATTATGTGTAAAGTCAAGGACATCAGAGTCAGCCAAGTTCAGCATAATCACGTAACTCCACGCACCACGCAGAATACGTTATGCAAACAGATTATATTCGCGATGTTTTTAGTAATACTAAAATAATATTTTCTACCAATTTCTACCAGTAATTCTACACTTACTGCTAGATTCTCAGACATTAATCAGTCAAAATTATGGACTGATTCATTCACGCACTTAAAATCAAATACATTTTCGCCTCCTTTCAGTTCAACTCTATAATCACTAGCTCTAAACGACCAAATACTATAATATAGTTTGCATGTTTATGCAAAATATTGTGTGTCTCAATTAGTTGCTTTATATGGCAATAAAACGAGCCAAACAGCTTCCTTGACATTATTATCTAAAAAGCACAAGGTTGCTAAAATTGTAAAACATACTATCATCGCGTATATTTTTCAAAACTCTTCCTTCGTGATGAAATCTGTCAAGACGTAGTTGGTTTTAATCCATCAAACAGATGAAGTAAAACGGTCAGTAAACAAGCGAGATGTCTTGACTGTCGGTTTAATTATGAGCTGTGTACTGGGTTTTCCCCATTATAAAGCAAGCAAATAATAAAGTGGTTTCTGAACATTCCCGCGATTGAAAAAATAGAAAAAAATGACCATTAAATATAAAAATAATACGATGTGACAACCGCATTTAGAAATATTAGTGCAAAAAAACTGAAAGCAAGTGCAACATTTTAATTAATTAAAATTTTCATATTGTAATCTATAATATATAGAAAATGTTTTTGTATATTTGTATGTAACATTGATAACACAGACTATGTTTTTTACATTTACATTTTAATTAGAGAACAGAATCGCGAACAAAAAACTAGTCATTAATGAAGATGAACTGTTTCTCAACGTTCGCGGAAATACGATTTCGTAACTCATTGTTTTCAATAAAATGTTTCCAGATTGTTCACTACTAGCTAATAAACTATGATTATTCTTTTATCTATACTATTTATAAAAATCATTTTCTCACTTCAATATAAAAGAAAAGCTTACTACAAATATAACAATGGTGACCATACATTATTTATGAATTTCAGTATATAAAATTAAACGAATTTTCGCAGTATTGGCAATGTCAGAGTAATTTAAACAATCAGAAAGATTATGTATTGAAAGAGCATTAACTGTTTACATGAGACAAACTGTGAGACATGAGACTTCATAATCAAGTAAGAAATTTTAAAATCATCCAAAACATTAACTGCAGCCTGTAAAACAAATGAAGAATTAATTTTCATTAATATTCGGAAATCTTCAATTTATCCATATTATACAATTTACAATACCAATTATGCAAATTAAAACAAAGCAATAAAACTAAATCTAAATGAACTTGTGTGCATGTCATAGGATAAATAAGACAATGTGTACTAATAATCTTAACATTTGTAGACATTACCTTGATTGTTAACGTCCTTGTACATGACCATTCCAAGGTGTTTGCATAACCCCGATACGTTACGAGTTCAAGGAACCATCCTTGCCGAATTCATTGTGTATTACAATTGTTATATCAAAACGTAATTAGTATGCGGTCGCAGAATTTAAACACGTTACAAACCGGCTGTACACAAAGGTTATTGCACTTTTGCACTTTTGAATTTAAGATGCATACAGTTAGAGGTTTGTCATATTTCAATTATATACAAAGAGAATAAGCATCAAGACAGGTCAATATGTAAAAAGAAATTATAGGAAGCTACTCTAGGCATTTTATATTTGTTTTATGGTATTTGCCATGTTAACTCTATGGACTTCAGTTGGTCAATTCCTAACATCCACAAGTTTTTCACCGAGTGATTTCTCACGTATAACCTTTTAATACTTTTCATCGCGCTTGAATAAAGAACTCAAGGCATTGTTGACTAAATTCTTTCCGTTTGGCTCGTTCTCTTCACCTTGCTAAAACACAATGTTCTTTTTTACCATTAACCTAGGTTTTATTTAATACTGGTGTCGGGAATATGGATTAATGTTAAAAAAATGACAAACTAATCAAAATTATTTCGTAGTTTAGTTTCTTTGTTTTTGTTCCTTTTTACCCGATTGATGAAGAGGTTAGTGTTTTTTTTTTCATTTTTAATTTATTTTTCTTAATGTGTGAATTTTCTTTAGATACGAAATCTGAGTTCCCCTGGTACGTGAAAGTGTATTGGGTATTGTACAACATCACCATTCCTGTTGCCTTCCTCATCACCGTCTTCTACTGGTCAATACTAAATACTGGTAAGTATTTTCTATCATACTATAATATTGTCTTAATACTATTAGATTTTTCGTAGTTTGGTTTCACGATACTACTTTCGTAGCACGTCGTTAACCTAGCATTTAAACATTTATGATCTCTGGCGCTAGATATCTAAATTAGGTTACCAGTTTAAATACGGAGATAAAAATTAAACCAAACTATTTTTATATGTGTAGAATACCACACATTAGTAAGTAGTAATTACTTTGAACCGACTACCAAAAGGGGTTATCAATTCCTTTGTATGTTTTTATGTGTTAAGGAAATGTTCCTTTCCATATTTTTAGTATCATGTTTGTTCCAGCTATAAAAAAAGTTAACTACGCTCCGAACCCGACACTCGACGTAATGTTACACGGTGTCAACAGCCTGGTAATGTTAACTGAGTTGGTTCTGTCGGCGCATCCCAGCCGATTGCTCCAT
Source organism: Papilio polytes (assembly GCF_000836215.1). Classification (NCBI taxonomy): domain Eukaryota; kingdom Metazoa; phylum Arthropoda; class Insecta; order Lepidoptera; family Papilionidae; genus Papilio; species Papilio polytes. The sequence goes on along the minus strand of NW_013525069.1, from coordinate 3,259,578 downwards.
GTAATGCAACCGCTGTACTTTGGAATCGTATATTTGATATTCACCATTGTATACTACGACGCGGGAGGGCTTGATCCGTAAGTTACTTATTTATCTTTGGGATTAAAAGACAATTATCTATTACTAACAAGGCATAAATAAAAATTAAAATAGTTGAATTAATGTAACCACGGATTTTTGAACTATAATTATTCAATCGAGTATTAGGAATATTTTATACTGTTACTTATAAAAGTACTAAATGAAGTATCGACACATTTAAATAAGTCGACAGCCTTCAACATAATCGTAATAAACCTTTAACGTCTAAAATATATTATTATTGAGTATTTTTTAATCTTGTTTTTACGGGAAAAAATCAAGGGTAACAAACGCAAGCAGCCACTAAATGAAATTTAATTATTATAATACACAATGTAAGGTTTGAAATGTTGATTTAACGATCAATATCTACATAATTTCCTCTAGAATTAATTTTAACTGCTTGTTGCAAATTGTTACCGGAAATCGTAAATTTATTGTTGCAGCTAATCACATGTTAGAAATGTATTACATTGATTTTCTATTTATGTACATCACTAAAGTACCAATATAACCGATAAATATACGATAGCACTAAAAAAGAAAATATTTTAGGGTGCAAATATTCTTTCCGCCTCGAATACACCATTACCCAAGTACGAGAATCGCTAGGATCGAAATAACAAATGCAACCTATAAATAAAAAATGTGTATCGAGTATTAAATTCATAAGTAAAAAGAAATCGTAAATAGTTATCCCCCAATTAGTCAAAATTCTAAAAGGTGTTAAATCCTCATAATTCTGTTATAGTGTACATAACGAACACTAAAATAGAATTATTATTTTATCATGACTTTTGTAATTAAAACACCTTTAAAGTTCTTTGCACTCACATATAATATACTGCAGGCTTATCAAACAATGTCATTGTGTTGGTGCGCCTTATACAAAAGCAAAGGTATACATTGGAGCGTGTTGCGCGTGCGCAGACCTTTGGCTGTGACACAAATATTGTTCTAAGAACGTGAGCTCACATAAGTGGCATCTCAAGTTTGTATTGACTGTAGGCTACAAGTGTTTGTACCATGCGTCCTGATTTCCACTCGTAAATTGTAAAGCTAAGAATTCGCTGTAGTAAATAACAACTTATACATAAACGCTTAAAGAACCTGACTGTTAAGCAACACGGCCCTCATCTAAAGTCCAAAACATGGCAAAATGTTAGCCTGCTCAATTCAGTCAGTGTAAAATTAAATCATTAACGACATACGTAAAATAATTTAAAACCACGACATACAGAGAATCTTCATTATAATAAAGAAGTATTAAATGTAAATGTACAAAAAAGTTGCATCGTTAGATAAATTTACAACAGATTATAAAAGGATTTTCTGTGTAATCGGTAATCATCACAATGTTGTTAGACAAAACAACAAAGATTATTTGATAACCTTGTTTTGTTTTAGGCGACATTATCGAGTCAAGGTAATAAGTATAATCGGTTCGATCACCTGACATTGCCTGCGCTTACGCCTGCGCCTCCTCGAACAGTTTTCGCATACTAAACAGTTAACAGTCAGAATAAACGACCATCTTAAAGGTCGCCTACTTTTTTAACTAGAGTGAGGGACATCACATCTGTGAACTGAGTCATTTCATGTCTTTCTTAAAATTAAATAGACAATAATGTATAGGGAATTATTCAAAATTGACACATAGATATCTGATTATTTTGGAATGTTTATGTTATTAAGTGAATTTCTTACATTTAGACGCAGCTTCTATAACTTTTACCCTTATGAGAACAGTACGTAAAATGCTCTCATTCAATTGATGTTAGTTTCAATGCCAATCAAGTAAGGAGAGTCTAACAAAAGATTTAATTCTTTATACTGGTTCACACTACCGAAGCGGATTAGATAACATTAAATTATTGCCACATTATCTGAGGAATGATGGCTTTAAAAATTCCATAAGTAAAAATTCATTAATTTAAACAACTTTTAACAGAAAGATCTCGTCATCTGATACAGATTAAATTTATCTACATCTATGAATAATATTCACTATTCAGCATATTTTCATCGTTTATTATTACATTATTATGGTGGAACTAGTTTGTATAATCTAGATTTTATATTATTGTACAATTTATATGAATTCAGATATTACTTTCCGTATAATTATGCATAATTTTTTCACTACTGCTGTTTTTATAGTTTCATAAATGATATTTTTACTGTGTTATTTCAAGTTATTTGCAGTGTTCATGGTGACTGATACGTTATAATAAAATCAGTTGGCAACGAAATTCTATATGTATCCGATGCTTTCTAAGCATAAATCTCGCCGCTTGTTTTTTTATGATATAGAAGTTTAAACTTCGGCCGAGATAATTTAGGTTTAAACAAATATTATTGGAGTTTATGTTGGACAAGTTGTTGTTATTTTCGACTAAATGCCATTAAATATTGTTAAGAATAATATTGATGTACCTGTTATGCTAACGATACGGCACATTATTAGTTGATTATTTTAAAATCAACGCGTCTCGGAGCGGTTAACCTCGAACAATCTTAATGTCCATCTAAAAAAATCTCACCGCGAACTTATAAATAATCAATTACGTGAACGAAACCTTTTTAAGCCATAATTATCGATAGTATTATTGCCTAAAAATTTATATTTGTATTAACTTCATGTGTAGCATTTATTTAAATGTAATTAAATACACTATTTTTTTAATTAATATATTCTTTAAAAAATAATACAAAGCCGACGTTTTACTATTGCCTAAAATTCTTTTTAAAAATGTTATCCGGACTACTATCTATATAGTATGTGTTTCATTGATAAAAAAAATTAAAGGTTGACAATGAAATCATCAATTACTGTGTTAATACTTTTATTTAGTGTCCGTTAGCGTACAAACAAATCTGTCATTATAAGACATGCTGGATCTTTCTATTAAAAACAGACATTTATAAACATAATTATTCTCCCGAAGCAGAAGATTCGTACGGTGTTAGTTTTTTTTTGTTCTCTTAAATGTATTAACCCCACTTTTTGTAATAAACGAATTTCTTTCCTTCTTTCTTTCTTGATAATAATTCTATACATAATATTTTCCAGTTGGGGCCACGTATTCATCTACCCTGTCATCGACTGGTCTAAACCGGAACAGACGTTGGTGGTTGCCTCTCTCACGGGCCTGTTCCTTGCCCTCATGCATATACTGACCGTTGGTGTGGCGACATCACGAGACATTATAGCCAGACGGTGTCGTAGAGCACCTAATGGATTATACAACGATGGATTCGAAGCTTAATGTCGATGCTTAGGAAGAATCGAGATGTAAAACCATGCATCGGTACAATCGAATCGATTGAAAGAATCGCCACAAGATGATGATAAAGTTATTGCCGTGGAAGTGAGGACTTCCTTGGTTATTCCTATTCGAACATTTGGATTTTTATTGGAGACTGTTATAATTTGACATTAATGTGTCGTGACGTATCTTTGACTCAAAAGGACTTGTTTGTTTATAAGATTTTTATAAAATGTTTCAGATATTTTGTACTACCTTGTACTAAATACGCATGTAACATGTTTACTGTTAACAAAATTGTAAGTGAAATATAATCTAGTGAATTGTTATAAGCTTTATCATTATTTAGTTCAAAATAGAAATGTAAAGTGTTAAGAAACTGATATTTGTGTAAAGTTTTGTGTAATAAAGCAAACTGTGATGGTTGTCCTATTTTAGTAAAATAAATGATTACTGACGAATTGCACATTGTTTGTCTACCTATACACTTGAATAGTATGCTTTTAAGTAGAAACTAGTAGTAGAAGTGCCCCTTCTAAAACAAAGTCAATACCCATTAGTGATTAAGAAAAACATTGTTACACCTAGTTATACCTTTTTTGTACCTACTGTCTTCTACTGCTTTTTTTATAATATAAAGTGGCAAACGAGCAAGAGGCCACCTGAATCCACCATAATGGAAAGCGACCGCTGCCCATAGACATCCGCAATTGCAGATGCGTTGCCTACACTTAATGGACGGAGGAGGAGACGCACATAAAGAGGACATTTCTCCTTCCTAAGCAGACGCTTATTGGAGGAGACCCTCCACCGCCAAATCCACTTTTCCTTCCCATCCTCGCCTTTTAAGAAAAGGGTGGATTGGGAAAGGGATTAAAATTGTTTCTTTTCTATATTCCAGAATAAAAATGCTAACATTGAATTATGTAGAGAATATCTGTGGGAAGTTACTGAATTAGCACTTAAAAGCAACTTTAACGCCTTTTTCTAGCTTATAGTTGAAGAATACTGTCGTAGACTGTTGTTTCTACTTTCTACATGCAAATGAAACATTATTTTAAAACGTAAGTCACGATGACAGTTTTTTTTTTAAATAATTGCAAACTTATAACTTTATCAATATTTAATCTAGCAAATGATAAGAAACTAGACGATTTGCGGGCACAGTACTGACTCACATCGACACAAGTTCAGTCAATACACGCGGTTTTCAGTCTGTACAGTGTAGTCGCAAATGGGTGTAATTAAAGATTATTTTAAATATCAACTACAATGGCAAATGTTTATGTTGGAGCACGAAGATGTTTCCGAATTCTACTTGAGCCCTTTCCAGAGGAACCGTTCAGCTGTGCCCTTACTCTTTGTAAGGACGATCATATGCCTGGGTAGTATCGGAATATTGATATCGTCTGTGATTTATGACATCATGCCTTTTGGCTATTGGCCTACATTTTTAACTCATTGGGGATTAGTTTTGAATACAATTGCAGCTGCTTTCGGAGTTATTGTGTCCGCTAGAGCATATCTACGTGGACCCATCGGTAAGTTTGTTTTTTCGCTAATTATTTAATGTTAGAAGATATAGCCCACGTGGGTTTATAAGGACTTTATGTCCGGGTTCGATAGGCTTAATATTATTAATGACGACGATTAGATGTTATTGAATACCACTCAGAAGAGATTAGACAGTAATACTCCTAAATTATCAAATAAAGATAACAATATAGCCGGCGTTAAATTACTACTAAGATAAATTATTGTTTATCAATTAATCTGAGTTTCCTCTGTTGAACGGTAAACCATTAGGCTTACATCGCCGTGCTTTATAAATCTTTATTTGAAATGACATCAGGTTACATCCCTTTTACTAAACGAAAGATTCATAGTCCACTAGACTGAACTGACGAATAAAAAAAAACACAATGCCACTGCGAAGGTTCCATTTTAATGAGAGCGTAAATAATGGCACGAAAGAATTTGTTGGGGAAAATTAATTTCCTATGTACCCAAAGTAGAATCGGAGAATCGTTAACTATCGAATAAGGAAAGGAAAGACTCGAGTATATGCCACATAACTAATATAGGTATGAGATGATCTTGACATGACAGGTTACACTTCGTTTATTTGGTAACAGGGAAGGTGTTCAAAATCAGACGTCTTATGTACATGCTTCTGACAGTACCTATATTAGCATTATGACAAGACGGTTAATACACTGCTGTTAGTTTTCTGGTCTGTATGTGATGTAGACATTTATAGTATAGGTAAAAAGTTCTTAATTCCTTATTCCAGATGCAACATTTGGACTTCCTCGATACGTTAAAATGTATTGGGCTATGACTAACATAGCAACTGTTGTGGCGTTTTTTATTACCGTGTTTTATTGGTCATTTCTAACCGATGAAGGTAAGATGGTTGTTTTAAATCGTTCAATTAATTTAAAGTCAAAAATCTTTACTCCTAATGATAAAAATATAGCAATTTCCAAAACATGAATATTGCATAGCTCAAAAATGTCTTATATCCAAGGGTTGAAACTGTATTTTATCATTTTGGTAAAAGGCATGAGTTTGATTTTAAAGTTAAAAATGGATGAACAATTAATATTTTAACTACAGCACCAGGCGTGATGGTTAGCATGTAGAGCGAACGAATAGTTACTGACGTGCCAAATGCCAGGTGCCAGCTACTATATCTATGTATTTTTGCACAGTCGATGAAAATACTGGCATGAACAAGACGGTAGACGTGTTCATGCACGCGGTGAATACGGTGTTGATGTTGGTACTTCTGCTGTCGTCGCGGCAGCCAATGCATCTGCTGCATGTGTACCAGCCCGTCTCCGTGCCCGTCATCTTCCTCATCTTCAGCGTAATCTACTACTTCGCGGGTGGAACTAACGCAATGTATGTAATTAGTTACAACCATTAAAAATGACAACTTCATATCTATACTTACTATTATAAAGAAGAAAATTTTGTTTGTTTGATTGTAATGAATAGGATCAAAAACTACTGGGCTGATTTTAAACCTCCTTTACCGTTAGAAAGGTAATTTATCTGTGAGTAACATAGGCTATACTTTTTATACATACATTACGAACTTACAGAACTCATGGATAAAGTGAAATAGTTTTGTTTAGCTGCCGGATTGACCTTCTTTTATCTTTTACCTCTTCACAGTTTAATAAGTGAATAGTAAAGTAATATTTTCTTTTTCCAGTACGGGAGGCTCATACATATACCCACCGCTGGACTGGTCGCAGCCTGGCATTGCGATGATAACAGTGGCACTCTCTTTGGTCCTTTTAATCGTGTTGCATGCGGTATGCGTGCTGCTGACACTCGGAAGAGATGTCCTCGGTCGTCGGTTACTAAGAGATAACAATTATCCTGTAACCGTTGGCAACTACGGTAACTTTAAATCCCCGTAAGATCTGTAATGGAACTGCCATGGAGTAAGAAAAGTACGAATGAAAGATCTATCAATACAATTTAAATGATGCCTTTATGGACCGTCTATGACGCCGGTTATAATACGTCTTCTCGATGAAGATTTGTACCGCGCGAAAAGTAAATGTTTTTATTTGTTGAAGTTTCTTTTTAAGCGTCCAGTTGGGTTAGATTAATAAACTATGTTTTTTATATTTTTATAAAATGTCCTTATGTTAAGTAAATTGTTATTTAAAACTCTGTGATATGGAAATTAATTTTAATAAAAATAAAAGTTTATTTCAAAATTCTGCCTTATTAGAAATTAATTTTGGCAATCAATACCTCCTATCCTCCTATAATGGACTCTTTTGAATATTGACAATAACCATAATTTATACTATACTAAAAGTGATATGTAATAAATACATGGTGTTAAGGAATTATAGAAAACATTATCTTCTGTCATTATCCAATCTTAAGATTAACAATTTTCCAACGATTATTGTTTGATACAATTCCCAGTATCATATCACACACGCCCTTTCGTAACGAAACCAACGCGATTTATTTTGGCACTGTAATCGATGTGAGTCAATCCGATAACGTACGTGCGAGTCGTGTGCTATCTCATAGTATAGATACTCTAGTAGTATTCGACTACATTCTGTGTTAAAATGAGTGCTATAAAGAGTTATTTCAAGGAAGAGGGGCAGTTGAGCATGCTCGGATTGGAATGTTCAAAACCTTCATGTTTCTATCTGAGCGTTTGGCAGAGAAACCGCTCGTCGACGCCGCTGTTCATTTGGCGCTCGCTTCTGTTCCTAACGTCGCTTGGTATACTGCTCAGTTCAATGATAATGTACGGCCTCATGGGAAAGTTTGGTTTCTGGTTCATCTACCTAACGCACTGGGGACTCACCCTAAATACAGTCGCAACGGCGATGTCGGCTGTTGTATCTGCGCGGTGTTACTTCTTCGGACCAATTGGTAAGATACAGAAAGTTATTAAAAATCAATAATTATTAAATATTACAAGGTATATTTCAATTTAATCAGGATGTTGAGAAAATCGATTTTGTCTAGGAATCGAGACGCCGCCGGCTGTTTGAGTAACTGTTTATCTTTCGACCTAATTTGCGATTTCGTCCGCTTAACAAGTCGATTTATCATGACTTTTTTACAGATTACATTCATAATAGCCTCCACTGAAAGTAAAGAAATTAATAGTACACCACTGAAAAAAGGAAATAATGCACTGAAATAACCGAGTAATATCTCCTGAAAAATTAATCTAAAGTAATACTTATAATAGATTAATTTAAACTCTTACACAAAAAAGTGTTTTTATGTTGAAGTTTAAAAACGAAACACTAACCACCGAAACATTATCTCACCAAGTAAAATATTTTCAAATTATAATATTTGCTATTCTGTTTTGACAGGCGCAGAATTTGCATTGCCGTGGTATGTAAAAAGTTACTGGGTTTTCTATAACAGTGCAGTGCCCATCGCCTTTCTGATTACCGTGTTTTATTGGACCATACTATACGAAGGTAAGGTATGATGTATCCAAACATAAACCTCTGGTAAATAAATCTAATTCGGGCAAGTATTTTTTATAAAAGATTGAACATAAAAAAATCTTCTAATAATTTCCCTTTTACTCCTAAACCAAGTTAAACTACGTAGCTTGTATTTCTTAACTTATAAGAGTTCAATTCGCAAATCCATTAACCCGTGAGTAGATCATGAGAAAACTTACAATTTGGCTACAAACATTTACCATAATATTTTTAAAATGTAGTATGCGTGACCTCTAACAGAGTTAATAAGAATTTAATGCCTTGTTCGTTCCATTACTCGTTATTGTACCTAACGATATAAACATTATGGTAAGAACATGAATCGACTCAGATATGATGATGGGTATTCGGATAAGAATAATCTTGTTTTGTAAAAATGATTCCTATTACGTAGATTTGTGTAAAAATCTTTGAATGGTGTAACACGTAATGGTGTAAAACCTTTTGATAACAAGAATGGTACATTTTATACCATACGTGTATAGTACACGTATATTGTAAAGTTTGTTGCAGTTGTCTGACAATTGAGATCAAGTAATAGTCTATGAGGTCAATTAATCTATAGACAACAGTTTGATTAAACACAAATAAAAGTGTGAGTTCTTAAACCCTGAATAAATCATATTTACAGTTGTGCCTGTAATAATCCCAGTATATCATTCTTGTTTCATGATTGGGCCGATTCAGCCGGCTACCAAAAAGAATAAAGATTTTTTATTCTTCTGCGTATTTTATGACTGCCAGATATTTTAAAAAATATTAACATTATTAATTGCCCAGTACACATACTGAGTAAACATATAGAAAATGCTTATTCTATTTGTGTTTATACTTAAAAAAAATACTTTTTCTTGCAGCGGGTTTTGAAGAGGAGTTAAACCATGGTCTGGACGTGGCTGTCCATGGTCTGAACTCACTAGTGATGTTCCTCCTATTAGTCTCCGCGTCCCATCCCTCGAGACTACTGCATATTTATCATCCTATGATTTTTGGATTGACTTACGCAGTTTTTGGTGCTGTATATTATCTGGCTGGTGGAGTAGATGCGTGAGTACAAATGGCATGTACATTCATTCATTTTTTAGTCTGAAAGTCTAAACGGAAATTAGATTGAACCTTTTGTATTGATTTTTTCCTTACTTGCTGTTTTATCGTAACGTTAGAGACTTTACCGTAAATTAAATTCCTGTAGTACAGTAAAGATCTACAGTAAAGTAATTCATTAATTTAGTAGTTAATTTATTAAATTATACCTGATAACCGTACACATATGATCGTTGCTATCACAACTCTTCCAATAGACTTCATAATAATCGCCAAAACATTCCACGCTCTGTAAGAACCGGAGGTATGAAGTATTATCATAATATGAAATTAAATTTATAAACATTTTCCTCAAATGCAGAACTAGAAATGTATAAACATAGTCCATGTTAAAATTTTAAACAAACCTCTACATCAAACCAACCAGTAAAATAGAGCATGTTAAACAAATATGATATACGGCGACCTTTTACTATAAATGTAGGTTCTCACTGATACACTTGTATAAAACTTATATCCGCTCTAAGACCGTCTAAAAAAAATAATATTACAATGTCTATAGATTACAATTCAATACACTGTGCACATAGTGGACAATTACAACAATTAATAGAACAATGATAATAAAAGGAGGAAGTGCAACAGCATATCGTAATTTTTCAAACCTTTTGGTGAAGACATATGCTGACGTTTTATATTTTCCAGAAATGGAAATCCGTGGATATACCCGGTGATTAACTGGTCGCAACCGGGCTCAACAATGGCGATGGTGGCGATAACTGGAGTTCTACTTATCGCTCTGCACCTTGCGGTGGTGGGTCTAGCGGCGATACGCGATGCTATCGCCACGAGGGTTATTAGGCGATCCGTCATCACGCATATAGAAGAAGGCATGCCATTGCGCTCACAAACGCAAACGATAACATAGCCAGGAACTTACCGCTTCTTTAAACAGAGAGAGCCGGTTTTTGCATTACCTGGGCGAGATTTCTGCTGCGCCCTAAAATGTAATACAAACCCATACGAAGAAGGCGCCCATTTGCACCTCTGGCTTCTCTTTATGTTAGACGCCCTGGGCAGACGTCCTACCATCTCCTACAGTAACATTGCCGGTACCTGCTGAAATTCCCGATATAAAACATGTTTGGTTTATGTAGCATATTTTTTTGATAGTTTTCTTACAAATGATGTCATGTACATTAAGTTATAAGTCTACATTACTATGAAACTATTGCGTATTAGAATTAAAGATTCAGACACAACCTCTTTGCTGAATTGTTATTAAACACTATTCTGCTTAACGGAAATAAAACGCATATCAGTGCGCGCCCTTGAGTTAGATGCATAAATCCGAGTTGAATGTTAATGTTAGGATTATCGTGTATACTTTAATGTTAGTAAAATAGTTGTTAAGTTCAATATGAGAGTAGTGAAATAAATTATACAATCGTTCTTGTGTTTTTTTTATCCACTGACATAAACAAATGAAATAAATCTTGTTTTTGTTTACCACTCGTGACTATCCAGCATTAAAATGTTATGTAACTTACATAGTTATAACACTTTATTATAGGTTTATACATATTGTTAATTAAAATGCTCGTGTAAGCAATGTTTCTACAATCGTTTACATACATTCTTTGCAAAATTTGACATTGTATGCTTATGCGACTTTATAAAATATACGACTCATATGAAATGTGACTTATTTTCTAAATCTGATATCCGCACCAAGCGAAAGGAATTTTGTAAGATTGAAAGAGTTTTTCTGTAAAAAAGCATGAAGCTATCCTTAAATGTAAAGGAAAGAACTTCCCAAAATAAGTGTTTAAGATAGAACACTCCTTCCTTTTGTTCAAAATTATTGCCGTTCGGTATTAGAATAAATATAGATATTTCCATAAAAACTTACAATAATTTATGGCAAAAACTTTTTCCTTAAATGTCGTTCATGACAACTCCGCGTATAGAGAATGTCAATACGACAGACAGCTGATTGACTATGATATATTTCGTAGGAAGAAGTAATTGTTGTGATTTTGCAAATAGTGCCTAGAACCGCCGATTTGCACTTACAATGTACATTGTCGACTGCATGTAGGTACTTCTTATGTTAGTTAATGTAGACAAAGGAAGGTCTAAAATACAAACAATCAGGTTATTTCTCAATGTAAAACTAATTAAATATAATTACTCATGACTTACGTATTGTAGGAACTTATATCCTGATGTTCTTACCTTAGCTTATTGTTTTCTTTCTTCGTGTGAAATGGAAATGCATTAAATCCATAGCAGTGATAATATCAGTTGAATTGTCCAATTTCTGGTCGGTACGGTATTTTTATTATACCTTTCTGTTGAATAGAAATCATGGGCTGGGTTTCCCAAACGGAAGATTAGCCAATATTTGCAAACCGTTGGACACAGCAATCTTGATAGTTATAAAGTTTATCCACGCATAATTTTCCTGTAATACAATTTGTGTGAGAATTTTGTGTCTTTTTTTACTAACTTTTAAAATCCATAGATAAAAGTGATCTCTAATCCAAGTATTTTCAAACAACTGATTGTCACATCGTGTACATGTAACAATATCGATGCTCTATCTAAAAGTGTAAGTGGTGAGTGGTGACGTATTTTATTGAGGCTGTGTTGACATTGAAGTACGAAAAGTGAGTTTTGTATTCGCCAAGCAACTGGTTAGTGGTTACATAAAAACTCCGGTACAGTTTGCGCAAGTATGGCAGTGGCGGGCAACAGTGCAAACCGACCGGCCGCGCCGCGCGCTGCGTCTTGCACTACAAACTCACGAAATTTACTTCGCAACATAACCGCGCTCGACGCCAATTTTTTTTAATTCAGTTTTTTTACCGACCAGAAATTAACAATAAATATTATCACAGATTAACAATAGTACGGGATTATGCGAATATATTGGATAAACGATAATATTATTGGTTTATCGATAAAGATAATAATCTATCAAGCGCTGTCCGCATCTGTCACTTCTACGTGACGGTGGTTGTGAAACGGTTATCTCGTTCGTATGTTAGAGACTAAGGAATAATAGGATATGGTGAAATAGGAGGTTAGATATAAGTACGAGGAAGTGCGGTACCGTGAGGAAAATGGTGAAATGTTCTAGGAAGGATTTTTCGCTGTCGGAACTATGGGTGTCATCGCACGATAAGTTAAGCGACTTCTACTTGTCGGCATGGCAGCGAGGCGAGTCGCCCGTGCCGCTGCTGGTGGTACGGCTGACGCTGGCGGCGGTGGCCAGTGGTATCCTAATATGGTCGTTGGTGGCGGGCGCGGGCCCTTACTGGATCATCTACCTAACCAACTGGGGCCTACTTCTTGTCACCATGATGACGCTCAGCGGACTTCTCGTCTCTTGTATGTCTCTTTGCAAACCACTTACCGGTGAGTGAATCATAAATTTTAAAAATTATAGTCCTTTTTCATCATTTATCGATACTAGGTAATTGTAACTTAAATTGACATCCTATTCTTTAGTTAAGAAGTTTTGTACAAACATCATAATATTCATTAAAAAAATTAAATAAACTTCATATGCATTTATACAAAAAGCTACTCCAGTCGGTAGTTTTCTTAACCTACGCAAGTTAAACATTATAAAAATAACTTAGTTGACGTAGTCATACTTCACCCTATCTAATTTTAATGTTTGTAACAGAACATTTTCAAGTGTCGAGTTTTTTATTCTATTTGCGATACAAAAAACACTATTTGTATATCATATGTTATCTATTACTTTCCAAATTGTCTATAATCGTACAAGCAAGTCACGATGTCACTGCCGATACTAAAACATTAAGCTATCGACAGAATGCACATTACCATTTTGTGAAATAAGGTAACAAATGGTTATGTTTCTCATGCGAGCTAGTGAGCACTCGGGGTGAGGAACATTAAACCCATTAAAAGCACCTACTTTTATATATAATCTTGGTATGTCACTACTATATCGAAGAAATAGTCTATCAAAGTTTATCACGGATCAAGAATTCATGAATCACAAGCGTACTAAGACTATGCGTTCCACTTTTAATGTACGTAATATCTGACCTGGGATTTCGATCCAGCAGTGAGATTAAATGTATTAAATGTGTTTATTAAAGTATCCTGGAAACAAATTTATAAGAACCTTAACGTACATTTACACTAGCTTAGTAAAAATAAATGAATTCTGGATCTATCTTTAGTATTTAAAAAGAAGTTATTTAACTGTTCCTTTCTGCTAAGATACTAATATTATAAATGCAAAAGATTTAGATGAATGGATGAATGTTTGTTAGAGTTTGTAGCCTAAACGGCTCAATGGATTTCGATGAAAATTAGTACAGATGTAGAGGATAATCTGGAAGAACACATAGGCTACTCACTTCTGTTTTTTTTAATTCCACGAGGACGGAGTCGCGAGCGAAAACCAGTTGGTTCATATTTAAATATTTTCAATTCATTAAAGTCTTACACACCTTAATAGCTTTTCTAACAGCCTTATAAACATTATCAAATACAATTCAATTTCAATGCTAGCGTGTTATTGCTTCGTTATCACGACTCACCTAACGTAGTCAATCTACTTCGTACATTTGTTTACAAATTCACACTCCAGTTCAGCTAAAAAAAGTCAAAACGGATATGAACAGTTAAATATTGTTGATAACTAACCGGAAATACTCTTAACTTGTTGTTAGCTTAAGTTTTAAGCAAAACCTGTTAAATCTTAAACTTGTAGGACGTTGTATAAATTAAATTGTTAAACAAAGCAATGTTTTAAATTGTTCAAATTATAAAATTTATTTTAAGGTTTCATTTAGCGTGTATGTTCCGAACATCAAAAGATTGAAATCTGAACAAAAGATTTTCTTTTACTGACTTATGACGTTATCAATCAAAGATTTTATCTTTACTTAGATAATTTGCTTACCTTATCGATTACACATCGACTACTTCAATTGATAGCAAAGATTGATCTGTTATATTTAAAAGCAAACAAATTAAACACCCTATTCAACCATATAAATAAATATTATTGCTAAAATTACTTTTACTAATATTATAAATGCTAAAGATTAGATAGATGTTTGTTAGAGTTTGTAGCCTAAACGGCTGAACGGATCTCGATAAAATTGGCAAAGGTGGAGAGGATAGCCCGGAAGGACACATAGGCTACTTACTACGGTTTTTTAACTCCTCGCTAAGTCGCGGGTGAAAACTAGTTTTCTTATAAATTTAGTTAAAGACTGTCTTCATTAAGCCATCGTATTACTATTGCTGCGTTATGTAACTTTCCATCGCCAGTAGGTGGCGTAGTTGATGCAATTCTCAAGATCGTCAGTCACTATTGCTTTATAGTCCGGTGAGCGTGCAACATCGCGACGTTGCCTCGACCTGCCCCACAAGCACCACGTGCCCCACATGCTTACATTATGACATAACTTATTAACCAGGAACTTTGACATATGCACCTGATATAAGAAACAATGGCTTGATGTCTACAACTAAAAAAGTTAAATTAATATCAAGTTTCGTTAAAATTTATCATTTAGTTTTTATATAAATGAATTCATAAATTACAGCCAATGTATTGAATTTTAGCAAGTATATTATTTTAAATGTTGAAATGATAAAAGTGCTTGTTTTAATAAGAAATAATACCGAACTCAAAAATAATTATTTCTCTGTATAGGTAGCCGAATTTAATTAAAAAAAAAAACAGTGTCGACAATACAACACGTTATCATTCCGAGAATGTTCTTGAGACTGATGATTCTTAAATTTATCGACCTAAAGACATTATCAATGTTTGCTGTACATACTTACCTACCATACGTGACAATCCAGCAGTGAGGAAAATGTCAAATCTTTACACCGCTCAAGATTTGTTTTAAATCATTTTGATGCTTAAAATCTTACCAATGTTATAAAACGAAAATTTAGATGGATGTTTGTGGGATCTCGAGAATAGTCTACAAGAACACATAGGCTACTTGCTTTTTTTTTAATTCTAACGCAGACAAAGTCGCGGTCGAAAGCTAGTAAAAAAATAATTACATACTTGCTATATTGTTGCCTGGTACTACAAATGTTGTTATTATCAATGTTGCGATATTGTTCCAGACGCAGTGGAACTGCCATGGTACGTGAGCATGTACTGGCTGATATACAACATAACTGTCAGTATAGCCATCATGATCACACTCCTCTACTGGATACTGCTCTTCGATCCTGGTTAGTATATGTCGAACCATTTTATATCGGAAGACCTTAATATATTGGTACTGCAAATTAGTGGAATTGAAACGTTGCAGGTAACGCATTTATTTGTTCTGATTTAAACCTTACTCAACTATCAGAAGTTAAGGATACGTTGTGTATAGTTTAAACGAAAATTAAAACACATAACAGCTAGATGTTCAAATGCATGTTTTTTTTATTTATTACCATCTGTGAAACCAATATTTACGTATTTGATGTTGTAATAGAAGACACTTCCTTAGTCGTCGTTATTACACTAATCATTTAACCTTAACCTCAAATGGGAGCGAGTTAATACATAACTATTTATTGCATCCACTGGAAAACAGTTTCGTAAACGTCGTGACACCAAAACAAATGAAGGTTGTGCTGGAAATTGTAAAAATTAGCGCGTATAGTTTAACAAAATTTAGCTGCCTTAACTTAACAGTGTCTCCAATTTGTTTTATTTCCTTGTACATATCCTTCGTTATACCGTCATAATATTGATAAGGCTATAGCTACGAGGCTCACGACTGCTCTTGCTACTTTGTCCGTTTTTACTTTGTACACTTATTCCTGTATTATGAAAAACCCTCGGGTTTTTCTTTCTGTAATGATTCGATAGATGATATCAAGAGAATGACTCGACAGTTACGCCACGCATTACATTACAATCCAATTTATTGCTATCTACTCAAATGAGATCCCGAATTATTCCCGATATCTGTTATAATCCTTTATACGTTATCTAACTACAAGCTTAACTACTTACGTTTCCGTGTAACGAAGTCCGTCCATCAATTTTATTATGGCTGATAACAATGATAGTTGCACACTGAAGTATTTTTTATTTGAATTTCATGTGATGTGTCTAAACGCTATAACAAAAAATTGTTTATGAGTATAATCCATAACAAATAACCGGTTTCATAAGAAATCATGTTTTATTTGGACATGGTAAATCTACAACGTAGCCTAAAACGACGTAAATAATCAACATCTACTTATCCTTCTGGGTTACGAGCGTCTAATTATATTTTTTTATGGAAAAAATTGTGAACAATAGACCGGAGAACATCGCGGGTGGGATCACGAAGCTACTTTATCCGTGTTTGTTCCCTTATGTTTTCTTTTTCCATAGGCAATGTCGAAGCCCCTAGCCTCATTCATCGCTAGATTAAACGCGCTCCCTCGTGTTTGCAGGCCAGCCTATCATAAAGCACATGTATTAGAATTCTTTGATGTAAAATGGAAAAGTACAAAGTGCGAATGTCGTGTGTGTCTTTGCGAGTCGCGCGATGCTAGCGCCAGTCATATTGTTGGATGTGGTAATCGGCAACTACGACCTAAATTATGATTTCGCAGTAAAGATCGTTGTAAATAGCAATTAAGTGGATATTATCAAAATGTATTTTCTTATAAATCCCATAAACTTTTCACTACAGTAAGAAAAATTGAGTAATCTACGAAATCAAAGACACCATGAACCCTCTCTTTAATCATATGTTTTAAATACACACTTAACAGATGGTTAGAAAAGTTAAGTAGAAGCGTTAGGAGGTACTGTGATACAAGTTTTAATATGTTTATTTAATTACAGATGAGACCAATGACGGTAGTGCACAGGGCGACATCTGGTTAGACGTGGCGACGCACGGCATAAATTCGTGCATTACGTTAGTGGAGGTGCTGGCGGCGCGCACTCCCGTGCGGCTTCTCCACGTGTACCAGCCGTTAGGTGTCGGCCTATGGTATGCTGCATTTTCCGGCGTCTACTATGCAGCGGGGGGAACCGATGGGTGAGTATAAGATTTACTCGTCAATGAAGACTGTGATCTTCAAAAAAGTTGCCATGTATCGGTACCAATGAAAAAATATTTATATACCGCATTTTCCATGTTTTTCTGTTAATTTGTTTTCAATGATTTTTTTTTCTTTTCCAGGAATGGCTACCCTTTCATATATGAAATATTGGATTGGCGGCAGGGCGGCCGTGCTGGCACCGTGGTGGCCGCATCCACCGCTTGTTTAATAGTGATCTACGTATTGGTTTGGGGCACAACTTTGTGCAGAGAGAAACTCTCCCTAGCAACGATACGTACCACCAGTCATTCCTTGCCTTTAACTCCGCCCGATCCTCACACGCATATCGTATGATTATCTGTCGAATCGTTATTTTTACAGATTGTATTGCGTAATCGTGCAACGTTTCTGTAAATTTCTGACGTGACCTTTGTATAAAACAATATTGCTATCTGTTTTTGTTTCTATGAGGTAGTGAAGGATAGCAACATTGTCTTTATACAGCCGTTACAATAGGAGAGATTCACCGTACTATTTGTATGTCGTTGTACTTAATTTTATGACTGGCCATGTTTATGACTTTTGTGATAGGCTAAAATGTTGCCTATTGTGATGAACTACCAATAATTCAAAATAATATGTACTTTCTATATTAGATTTATTTAAAAGAATCATTTGCGTTTTTAGTGGATTTTAATGCCTGTACATTAAGAACCTTTTCCGTAGGTAAACATCGAATTACAATATTATGGTCCATACATTTTGTATATAATTTTGTGTAAAAGTTAAAAACAACTGAACGTGAAACAACTATTATTATTTTAAGTCATAAATTCAAATACAATTTACGTAATACTTGTGCTCTCTGGATATTTAAAATATTATTATCGAAATATCTTACATACAATTTTAAAGTATTAAACGATTTAAAAAGTATACATGTTTTCTAATATCTTAATAATATAAAATTATTATAAATCTAATGTAAACATTATTATTGCTAAAATCCATATATAATTTTAGACTTAAAAAATCGCCAAATTTACAATAAGTAACCTCTAAGTTTTAGGATAACTTGAAACATTCTTGTGCAAAATTGAGGCTCCATATTTTTTGTGTACAAAAGCAGGCATTTATACGTATATCGAGATGAATTCGATATTATCATAATTTTGCACAATAAATATAGGTAGCGTGTGGGTGGTCTTAATGCTCCATAGGGGGCGCTGTAAAAATGTCATATAAGTCGATACTTTCTCGCAAATTTTCGTGCAAAGCATTGTTTCACAAATTATGTCCTTATTATTCACATATACAATTATGTGTTTTGTATATTTGGAGTTGACTTTTCTCCAATTTCCATATTAATGCAGGAAATTGTATTATGAAAGGTATATTTTAGTAATAGGTACTGAGAACTTTTGTATACTGTACGTATACTTTAAGTGTCTTAATTTTTATATTAAAAAAGTAAATAAACACTTGGTTTGTTTTATTTTTTACCCAAAGGGACTATCAGAAATATTCTTGGTATTTCAATTTAATTGAAACTCGAAAATATGCGCTCTCGGGGACCAATTTTACTTCTACTAATTATTATAAATACGAAAGTTTGGATGGATGAATGTTTGTTAGCGTGTGTAACCTAAACGGCTGAACGGATCTCGATGAAATTGGCATAGATTTAGTCTGGAAGAACACATAAACAATTAAATTTTCAAATACCACGCGGACAGAATCGCAGGTGAAATCTAGTTTTATTTTGATTATAAATTCATCATTTTATTTGATACCGAGGATTGTAAAATAAAACAATCATACATTTCATCTAAAACATTTATTTCTATATAGCGAAATCTGCAATTAAACAGAAAGCAACCAAGTACAATACAAATCAATAACAAAACTAAATATGATATGTGATTAATTAAAGTTTTAAGTGACTTAGCGCGTGTACTGTGCGGACCTGGCCTCATTCACCAAATTATATAAACAAAACATTAGTATACAAACAACTTAAATAAAGCTTAGGTTTTAATATAATTTTGATATGACGTCAGCACTTATTATTTGCAAACTTAAACACAAGTACTTTAAATACCTTTATAATCGTTCGTAAAATTAACGCAAATGCTAGAAAGATTTCAAACACAATTCGTTATGAAAATATTAAAAACAGAGATTACAAATTTCAACATTTATAAACGAGTTTCCAAAAGCAGAGAAAGATGCAAATAAGTAGTGCCAACATTCAATAATAATTTTAACAAAACATTCCATTTTGGACAACAGTCTAAAAAATAAGGCTAATCTTATCATAAGAGTTGTATATCCAAAAATATATTTTATATACAATATTCTTATAATCTAATCGTAAAATGTTAGTCTTTTACAGGCGGTGCCTGGCCCTGTATCCAGATACATTACTTCGGCAGTTTCCCGTTGGACCGTTGGATCGGTAACCAATCGGCACAACGGGAAACATCCTTTACTCCTGAAATATAACGCTTACTTCAAACGGCATCAAATATAACTAATATTGACCTCTTTTCCCGTTACTAAAACTGTATATTTGAAGTCACTAAAATCCACATGATAGGTTTTAAGCTGTCGTGTTCTGTGCTTATTTGATTTTCACCAAGAACTTCAACAAACTTTTTTCAGACAATGAAGTAAAAGCTGTCATTTTGAAACAGGTAGAAATCCAACGATTACTAAAGAAATCAGTGGTAGATATCAAATTCTGTATTGTTTTAGATCTTTTTGTTTGTTTAACATCGAAATTCATAATTACGAAAACTTCCTTCTTTTGAAACTTGAATAGCTAACTGTATTCGGGACAGGATAGCATCAGAAAAAGTATCTATAGATCTAAGCAATCAATTACAAAACGTTAATTTCACTATACTAATATATAAGCTTGAGTTATATAAACTAGTACGAATAAATTGGATTAATAATCTGAATATTGCGTACTTAAGTACACGTTTTATTACATTTTAAAGGTTCATTATTGATAAACGATCACTTACAACTATTGCAAACACAAATTTATTCAATAATTCCACACTTTTCTCCAACAAATCAACAACTTAATATTTAACAAACTTAGCAATCGTTTGAAAACGATTTATAGTCATAAGTCTTCAATATAGTGTTTGCCAAAAATACTTAGGCAAATAAGTTAGCGTAATAAAGACGTTCTTTCTTTGTCTTACACGCTGAGTACATCTATCTCGCTTACTCCTTGGGGAAAGCGCGTTCCCGCGGTATTTCGGGCACAAATATTTGTGATGATTATTTTTTAAACTAAATATTAACACTCAGTACTAATTATACTAAAAAAACTACATATAATTTCATACACATAAAGACGGTATCACAAGCATACAAATATACTACTTTACCAATAAGTTTTACAAAATATGAAGGCATTTTTAGAGATCAGTTTATCAAATGATATTTTAGTTTCGAAAAGATTACATCCATAATAAGTTTAAGAAACTTTACTTTCTAGATTAGAGGATTATATAAGAAAATACGATACTGGATTTTAACGTTAGAATGTACCGTCAATGAGACCCTTATTTTATTATCACAAACATTATAAATTGGACACGCAGTACAAATAACATTAGTATAGGAAAGCACGAATACGACAAATCTACACAAAAAACTATTCCAAACCACTATTATAACACTTTACATTTACATGATAATGTCAAAATAATTACTTATTTATAAACACATAAAAATAAAATAATTTTGCTAAACAATATTAGAAATTTAGTGTGCCCGTGGAAGACAATTTGGTGTGACTTGTATATGAAAAACTAATTTTTTTTTAATTTCCGAAGACCTAGGGTTCCTAAAACGTCAAAAAATTATTGCACCAAAAAGATTGATAAATTTCGTTTATGCACAAGACTTGTGTACCGAGTAAATTTGTGCTAATTTTTTACCTATATTAGCGTCACAAAATATAATACAAATGTAATCAACCATTACGTAATAATTTATACAAAAAACTTGTCGTCTCCTTCACTCTCACTCAAAATTCTGAGAGAATCAGCTTTTGTTGTTATTTTTTTGTTTTCAATTTCATATATTTTTCATATTCACGTAAGAAAAGAACCTTTTCGATGTATTGAAAACGAACCTATATTATGAAATATTTCATGAATATTTTGTGTTGAATATATTTATTGTAAACAATTAATTATTACTTAAAAACAATAAGAAATAACAATTAGCTTTGAGCATTATTTATTATGTGAGCTCTTCGCTGAGTAAAAAGACGCGGAATGAGGATTCGTCAACGGCGTCTGTATACAGCAGCTCCTCCTATACAATAAATACTTAATATTAAGCTTGGTTCACACTTGGCCAGTACAGTTAGACAGTACTTAACAACTGGACTGGCATTCCGCTGTCAATGTGAACACTAATTGGGGCCAGAGAATCCAAACAACCCAAGCCTAGCTTGCGCTACTGGCCAACTGTACTGATCGAGTGTGTACCACGCATGACGTGTTAGAAAGAGACAACAAAGATTGTAGAGCGTAGTCTCTATCGCACGTTGCACGAAATATACTTATCGAAACATTATTGGGATGGTTTAAATATATGGATGTTTGTGGATGATTGATGGATATATTGACACCTCCAGAACAGCTCAAAGATCTCGATAAAATTTGGCACAGATGTAGAATACAATCTGAAAAACCTCACAGGCCAATTTTTTTTAATTTCGAGCAGACGAAGTCGGGGGCAAAAGTTAGTAATTTTTTTAAAAAACAAACATAAATTTGCAAAAAAAAAACAGTTTCAAACAATAAAAATAACAAAGAATTACGTACAAACTTTAATATAAAGTTTGATATAAGTAAGGCTAACCTGCATGAGATCGATGGTGGGGTGCGAGTCCAGCAGGCCGAGGTCGTCGCCCAGGGCGCCGCCGCCGGAGCCCACGCCCTCGCCCTCGCCCACGCCCTCGCCCACTTCCACGCCCACGCCCATTCCACCCCTGGAAAATAAAAAACGGTTTCCTTTAATCCACTAAATGCTACATCAGTAAAGGTTGCCATAAGTGTAGGGCTTTTATTAAAAAACGAATTATTCAAAAATATACTGCGATTGCCGACATCCTACATAACTAAGTAATGTGTGTTTACGCTTTATAATTTCTATTCAAATAATATAATTAGTATCTACTATCAAAATAAAAATTCCAGATTTCGGGAAGATGATATATATGCGTTGCATCAAGAATCGCATTTAAAATTTTTTTGTCTGTCAGGCTGTCTGTCCGCAAGCCTCGTTTGCTCCGGGTAATCTCCGAAACAACTGGGCCGATTTCGACCGGACTTTCACTAAAAGTTAGCTGACAGACGGGCATATAATACTTTTATCTAAATATTGAATGGACGAAGTTGCGGGCAACAGCTAGTGTTAGTATAAAAATAATAGTACAGACTCGCTATCGTCGTTGGTGAGCGCGTTGCCGTGCAGGAATAGGTCGCTTCGTATCGTGTAGATGTTCTCGCAGCTCTCCGACTGCTCCACCTGAATAAATATTAATTATATCACTACATGTATCTAATATATACAATAATCTATAAACACACAAAGTTTTCTAAATACTTCTGTTCCTATATTACTATGTGTGTCCAACAAACAGCAATACAGAACGTCAGTCGCCAAAAACAACCACGGAGTTCACAATCTACTATCTATCTCTTTCTACCTTGTGAGTCAGAAAGTCATTGTCAGCCATACATTGTTGATTTTTCTATCAGGGATATCGCTAATTCTATTATATTGTTTAGAGGGTTGATATAGAAACTGATTACCTGTACATCTTCGTCTAGCACGAATCCGTCCCCACAGTGGTAGCCACAGCGCGCGCGCGCCGCCAGCGGCCACGTGCAGTGCGTGCGCGCGCACTGCCCCTCCCCTTCGCCCTCGCCCGCGCCCTCACCCTCTCCCTCCCCCGCGCCCACGCCCTCCCTCACCACCTCCATCTCCATGTCCCCCTCAGTAGACACCGGTATACCTTCTAAATGCAGCCCCTCGCTCACTTCCACATTAGTAACGCCTTCATATTCCATCGTATCATTCTTTATCAAACTTACCTGTTGAAAAACATATAAAAAGCGTTTTATAATTGACTTAACTTTTTAAAAACTAACTGTTGCTCGCGGTTTCATCCGCGCGAAATTAAAAATTGATAAAAATATAGCCTGTTAGTCACAGATAAATTACCTTTCTAATGGTTAAAGTTATATAGGCCCAGTAGGTTTTGAGTTATTTCAATACATACAAAAATACAAATCTTTCCTCTTTACAATATAAGTATAGACTAGCTTTCCCCACGACTACGTCCGCGTTTAATAAGTAGCCTATGCGTTCTTCCAGACTATTTTCTACATCTGTGCCAAATTTTGTCGAGATACATCCATCTAAACTTTCACATTCATAAGAGAACATACTGGGGAATTAAATAATTGAACAGATTATGGCTTACTGTAAACGTGTTCTCAGGTTGCATCTCTAGCAGCAAGGGTTCTGTTGTGGTATTCAAAGAACTGGTTTCGTCTTTGTGAACTTTCTTCATATGCGTGTAAAGGGAGCTCATGGTGTTGAAACTTTGTTCACATCCTGTCAAATTAACAAATTACTTGATACACAAGATAAATCCTTTTACCAATTAATGAAATGAGAATGTCTATACATATGAAAAAAGATTCCACATTTCGAGAATATTTCGAATTTTAAAATATTTGTCTTCAAGTCGCATTTATTTTTTTTTTATTAATTTAACGGGACTTTGACGAGAATATGGTTTAGGAGAGGAAGACAATTTTTTTTTTAGTAAATTAAAAAATATAAACGTTATACAGTATAAGTGAGTTAACGTATGTTCCGGCTCGAAGGACCATAGCAGATACTGCAAGGTAAGTAAGTAGTACCGTGTTGCGTGCAGCGGTGACGCCTGTGGACCTGCTGGTGCGGCTGGTGCGGCTGGTGCGGCTGGTGCTGGTGCTGGAGGCGGGGCTGGTGGCGCGCGTGGTGGTCGCGCAGGTGCTCGCGGCGCAGGAAGGCGCGGCCGCAGGCGGAGCACGCGTGGCGCCGCTCGCCCGTGTGCCGGCGCGCGTGTCGCACCAGCTTGCTGGCCGTGCGGAAAGACCAGCCGCAATTCTGAAATATATTTTTTGAAATCTAATAAATTATTGAACACCACCACTCATTTCGTTTAACTGTGGAAAGAAAATTTAACCTTAATAATCTTGCTATGTCTATACTAATATTATAAATAAAGAGGAAATATTTGTATTTAGTATAACTCAAAAACTACTGGACTGATTTTAAAAATTCGTTCACCATTAAAAACCTATGTTATCTGTGAGTAACATAATATCACGGGGACAAGGTCGGGAGCAATAGAGCTTGTTAAAATGATTGCTAAGATTTAGGTGTACAGTAGTATACTAACAGGGAAATTGCAGGGGTAGGGCTTGTCGCCGGTGTGCGCGCGCGTGTGCTCGCGCAGGCGGCAGGGCTGGCGGAAGACGCGGCCGCAGCCGGGCCACGCGCACGCCAGCGCGCCGCGCCGCGCCCGCCCGTGCGCCTGCCGGTGCGCCCGCAGCGCGCACGCCCAGAAGAAGCGGCGCCCGCACTCGGCGCACCTGGCCAACACAATACATTCTATAATGTAATCGTAAACACACACTTCTGTTATGTAGCAAGCCAAGGACAGCAGCATACCTTTCTATAATTCTTCAATACTAATGTTATAAAGAGGATGATTTGTATTTTTGTGATTCAATGAAAAAAATCATTAAGGAAAGTAATTATATGCAACAGAATTATAATAAAAATAATTACATACACATAATTTGCTTGTTCCAAAGTGTGGTTCTCATTGAGATGTTTTAACACATCTTCTCTGGATGTGAATTTTTGTCCACATGGCTCCTCTACACCGGATCGGAATATCTTGATTGGGCATTCAACATTGGTCTGTCTCGGTGGTCTTGTACTGCCTTCTTTATGACTATTTTGGTGCTTTTTCAACTTTTGCTTATTCGAGAATTCCATATCACAATTGGCAACTTCACACTGAAAACATTATACTTTTGAATAACAGATATATGGCAATGACAATGAAAAATCTTTAACAGGAATCTTAAGAATAAATTTAAAGTACAAAATAATACTTCTTTACATATCCTTACAAGTTAATTAAGGGGATATAAGTTAAAATATAATTACCTTAAACTTGGCTTTAGGTTTATTGAGATCAAATGTGCTGTTAAGCACATTAGTCATAACTGGTACCACTTCACCTTGCAGAGTTATTATATTATTTGACTGCACAGAAGAAACTACAGACAAAGGTACCATCGTAGGCTCTATATCTAATTTTTGCTCTAAATATATGTTATTTTGAGATCCATCACCTGTAATTTAAACATTCTTTTATGACTAATAATATCTCTGGCCAAAAAATTTAAATAATTGTAACACCATCAATAGCATAAATTTTTAAACAAAGTATTACAATATTCACCTCAGACTTTTATGCTTTGTAAAATTGAAGTATCTATGTGAAATCTGATGCATGCAGGACTATTAAAGGCTACATTTTTAAATTCTCTGATAAAGTAGCAGGCAACTGCTATTTAATATATGAATACTTACAATGTTCTTTTATAACAGTCTGTGAGTCTTGCACAAGATCCAAACACCATTTTGTATTGTCATATTTATCTACGGTTTCAATTTGTATATCACTACTATTCACAAATCTGATGCCATTCTGTAACATCAAAATAAGTAAGTCATAAACAGTTTTGCATTTTAACTGTTATATAATTTGAGTAATAATAACAAATCCCAACCTGTTTTGAAACTCCTCCTACTAAGAATGAATCCACATTGACGCCACTCTGGATAATGTTACCTTCATTGTCTACAAACATATTACAAATATATTTAAATTACAAACTGACACATCATTACCTTATCACACAATTTCCTATTGGAAAGTGATTAAATCAGAAGTATTAATTTAAAAACCCAATGAGACTGTTTAAATTTTCTTAAGATAAACACATTATGTTTGTTGTTACAAAGTCACATATAGATTACATTATGCAATTGTAGACACCAGCAATAAGGCTTCAATTTTTTTTAATAATGTGTAGAATAGTGATATATAGACCCTTACAATTAAAAAAGAAACAAAAAAACAGACTTACTATTATCTTGCGTTGTTATGATAGTAAATGTTATGTCACTGACATTCTCTGTTTTGACTACTGTAGTTAGGGAGTTGTCCTCCGGAATTGAAGAAGCTGAGATCACTTTCTGTGTTGACTTCTTAATAAATTGATTTGGCTTCTCCCTATGTTTAATAACTATTTGTTTTGCTATTCTACTCTGTCCTTCATGTGCGTTTAATGATTTTTCTAAACTAGTGGTGACTAGAGATTTAGCATCAGGAGATTCTAAACTTTCGGAAGTTGCTGGTGGCCGTGCCAATGGCCCCTTTGTCTTTCTCCGTAAAATATTTGGCTTCTGAAATTTTTTCTTAACATTCTTGTCTTGTGACACAAACATATTTCTGGCTAATTCATTCTAAAGTTGTGATAGAAATGGTTACAAAATCAACACTTATTTAAAAAACTAAAAGGATTGCTGCTTTCCATTACGACATTGTAAACAACGATCATGTATTAACGATTATTAGAAGGAACGTACTTTATTCGTTTTCACGAATAAAAAGCAAGTTTTATAACAATATCATTCCTAGTTTATAGAGTTTACGTTTAACAATACACGACAAAACGCACAACTTTAACTTTGCTCCGCCAATTCATTACGAATTTTACATCATTAGTAAAACGAAAATATTTCTGACACTATATCAATTTCGATAATATCAAGCTCACACATTTTATTTTCGCAATTTACATTTGGAAAATGAAAATAAGAATAAAGTAGAATTTGCAATTTGCAACAATTTGGCTAGTTTTCGAACCACAGAGTATATTATAATTATATCAAAGATTGAGTAGGTTACATAGGGAGGTACCTTGTACTGCACTTAAAAAATTGGTACATCTATCGAATAATCAATCGACTTATAACCTGCGGGGATTTAGCAACGATAAAATAAGTACTGTAATCACCTGCACTTGTATGAAAACTGCATAATAACCGGCTCCGGTTGCTATCATCCATTACAAGTTCGATATACCTATTGTAAATTAATAATTTAATTAGCCTAGCTTGTTATTTATTTGTAATCTTTATGGTGACGGAGAGACGGCGTTTGATAATCTGTGCAGCGCGCGAAGTCAAAATAAAATCGAATCTCAATTAGAGGTTATGTGTAGACTGTTTTTAAGTGTTATTCGTGTTCTTTTTAATATAAGATTTACGTAATTATGGATTGGAATGAAATTTTATCAGGTGTGGAAGACTTAAATGATCCTACCCTTTACGAAAAAGTACTTATTGCTATTGATGATATTTATTGTGAAGATGAAGACTTTATGCAGGTATTTTTATTCGCACTAAATTTAACAATTGTTCGTATGTTAACAAATCACTTCATGTCTTTATTGCTTAACTTTGTTTCAAACGTTCCAGTTGTTAATAAGTAAACTTGATAATATGAATGTGACATGGGAACAGCCATGGTATCAAACTTCCCTGTGCCTTACACGTTGTACAGTTACGAACTATGAGGATGATGGAAAATTAGAGAAATTTCGAACAAGTCATTTTACAAAACAAGAATGTGAACAAATAAAAGAGAACTGGGCTGAATTTATTAAGGTAAATTTTACCATTTAATAATCTAATACGTTTTAAGGACAATCAAATAAGTGAGATGTTTCTACAATACTTGTAGATTAAAAGTAACAAAACTTGACCCTACAAGTTAATTTTATAGGAAGCTTGAGCACCTTTTTTTTATCTTGAGCACCTTAATGTTTACATATTTAATCTGTCAATGAATTCAATATCAGTCAAATATATCTTCATGAATCCCTATCAACTGAATACTGAAACTATATTAGAATATGTAACATCATTTTAAATGATAAGGCACAGCTTTAACTGCAAATTCTATTAAAATTTTGGCATCTGTCGGATTGAAAGTGGTTTTCGAAGCAAAGTGTCAAGGATTCATTTCAGTAAGGGCCTTATATATTTTATTTATTTTTAATTTAAAGACATATAATATATACGCAAATCTGGCATATTATTCTCTTGTATGTATGTTAATTCAATTAAAACCGTTTCAGGAATATGATGTACCCGACATGTTACAATCATTTGCACGGTGGAAAAATAGAGACTGTAAGAACCCTTCCTCGCCACATGAAAAAGTTAGAAGATTTGTTACTGCATACTTAGCACAAGGCCTTGAAAGAAATATGCATCAAGTTTATCAGTATGTTGTAAAACACTTTGGTACACCTGTTAAAGGAAACTATTCTGATGTTGAGAAAAAGTTATTTAATATTTGTTTTTATTTCACTGAAAAGGATGCAGTGAAAAAACTGTCACTACTTCTTGGAAGAGATCCTAGGGGTATTTATAAACAGCTTCGTCAAATGTATGAGGGTTAGTTTTTTTGAATGTTTCTTAAAATACCATTTGACCATGATCCCGTCTAAAGAAACTGATAATTCAGTCAAAGGACAGTACACATAAACTTAATAAGTAACCTTTTACTCTTCTAGAGCTGTCTATATCAAGCACAGTCATTTCTTTTATACATTAGTTGTTAAATTAAACATCTCACTTCTACTTGCTTAGTGACTAATTTGGTTTAAATGTTGTAGTTTAAGATTAGTTAATTTTGGTATAGAAAACATATGTTTTCAAATTGTAAATTTGAATTAGACCTAATAAAAACAATTTATTATTTAAAAAAAAAAGACCTGCTTATACCTTTTTGTAGTCGTCTTTTTATTTTAGCTATATAACTAATGAAAAATGTTGTTAATATGTTAAGAAACATAAGTATTTAAATGTTCCAGGTAAACCAGAGAAGAAAAAGTTAAAATGGACTTTACCCTTAGCTACAAAATTTTTAAACTTGCTTCTAAAATATTCAAACTGCTCCCTAGAAGAATTGAAATATAAAAGGTTTGACAAATCAGTTTGGCTTCAATTGGAAAGTGATATGGACCAGCAATACCAATATCTACAAAAGTTCTGGTATAACTCACTACATGTACAAATTTTTGTAAAACAGGATGTAAAAATTAACAGGCTAAGGAAAAAGATTATTCGTGTGTAAGTTCCTAAACGACATTACCAAGTATAAATTTTTGTTTGAATGACAGAATTTTAGCAAGATTGTATGTGTAGTTGAAATTAGTCATACTGTGGAAGGGAGTGTTTTAAATCTTTTTGGAGGCTAAGGGCCTGTCCCACCAGAGACTGATAGAAGCTCAGATAGCTTAAAAATGACATCACTGACAGATAAGGGAACAAAATCAGATATTTCCATCATTCATTTTATATGTTGGATTGTTATCAGACAATTTACTTTTACACCTTGACAGGCCCTTAGAGTGCAATGGCCTTCATATCTGTAAACATCCCAGAGAGATATATATGAACCCTTTTTTATCAATGAATACCCGAGATTAATAGTACGGAAGATGTCAGTTTCTATGATATATATAAAGTAAAAAAAATCATTTAATTTTCATTTTTTTCAGATTGAGAGACAGTCCATATGAAGTATGGAGGGATATCTGTTGGAAAGATTTGCCAAGGCATTTTCCAGATGGTTTTACTCATACATTTCTGTATAAGAATTTCACATGTATTTTAATTGGAAAAACTGATTATTTGAATCAACCATTACATGAAGTCTTAGATTATATTTTACACAAAGTAAATACCAGGAGAAGAAATAGAAGATTAAGAACTTTGTCATATGAAAATGGAAATCTTGAATTGATCAGTTACAAGGATACCAAAAACAATAATATAGAAGATTGATACAGTTGTAGTTTTATTTCTTCAATCTTTTAACTTTTTAAAATTTCATAACATGATTGTTTATGACTCGACATTTTGTAACCATTGCATAATCTGCCTTCTCTTTGACAGCACTGTGCTCTGTTTTTGACATTTGAGAGTGATTTCCCAACGTCAAATATTTATTTTGTTGTGTAGAAAAATTTTAAAT
Source organism: Papilio polytes (assembly GCF_000836215.1). Classification (NCBI taxonomy): domain Eukaryota; kingdom Metazoa; phylum Arthropoda; class Insecta; order Lepidoptera; family Papilionidae; genus Papilio; species Papilio polytes. The sequence continues at coordinate 3,228,868 of NW_013525069.1, read as the reverse complement.
GTTATGATCAGCTAACCGATATTTAAGGAACGTTTTTAACTTTATTTTAATCATCCATAAATATGATTCACAAACAAAAAAATAGCCGCAGAGCCATTGAAGAATTTTTAGACAGTGATGACGAATTTCCAGGTATTTATGTCGTATTAGTTTATAGTCTATATCTATAAAGCTTTGTTTACGTTTACAAAAAACAATTGTTATACGTACATACTAGCTGTTGCCCACTACTCCATCCGGGAATTAACTAAATAACAAGTGGCTTATGAGTTCTTCCAGCCTGTTCTGCAAGCATGACAAATTTTATCGAGATCGTTGTAGCAAATATCCATCCATCCATCTAAATTTTCGCATTTATAACATTCCCATGATCATTATTAATCTTATATTCCAGACAACTATTATGAAACAGCAGAGGTTCCTGTTTATTTAGATGACAACAGATTTGAAAGGATAGAGTTTAGTTGGATACAGAATCATAAATTACTCAAAAACGAATCAAATTCAATTAAAGAAGAATCCACAAATATAGTACAAGTTGAACCTAAAAAGAGTGTTGAGCAAAAAAAGTTCAACAATAGAAGTATAGTGAAAGGTAGTCTTAATAAATGTGATATTTTATCTTTAAAATCAGTGGAAAAGACAATTCCAAATGATGTTTTGCTATGGTTTGCTAATTTTTTAATGTTCAAAGACATGCAGTCACATTTTCTGATACCAAAAAGCTGTCTTGTTAGTGAACCTGTGAGTATTAAAATTGTAAAACAAGAAAAACCCACAAACAAAATTGATAATAGCAGCAGAGAAAACTTTACATATAGGGTTATAATAAGTAAAGAATGTAATTAATCATTAAAATCACTATTACTAAAAATTTTTATTTACATTAATTTACAAAACAACTTATTCCTAAAATGTTTGTTACATGTCAATGATATTTTGAAGAAGATCTATAGACCCTTTCTTAAAGTTTTTCATATAACTGTTAGGTAATCATGAATAAAAATCAGTTCAATTTAATATATATATATTTGTATACCTTATTAAATAAACATTTAATTACAAGTTTTTCAACTTATAATACAGTGTGAAAATCCTGTTTATATAGTAATATTGTTTTTAAGACTAAACAAACATATATCATTAATGGTGATCTAAAATGACAATAATTTTCTTTTACTAACACAAATAAAAAATATACTTCACATTCCTTGAAAAAAAAAGGTGTTTGTACAAATGTTTTAACAAGGGGTAATTATTTGATATATGTTAGCATTTTAGCAGATACTTCTTAAATTTTCTTCAATTTATTTTCTTTTAAACTAATTGTTCAACTCGCCTGCTGCTAATCTTTCTAAGAATCCTTTTGAACATCTCACTGACTGTTGATAACATTTTTCAAATCCTGCTGAATCACTATCCTAAAAAGATTATCAAAACTTGACCTTGTACTTGAAAATTATTGTAATTATTGTACTAAAATATGTGTTTTGTTTCATTTTAATGTAATAAGCAAGTTCATGTAAAAAATTGCCTATATTAGTTGAATAAATCAATAAATTTGTTTTTATAGTTAGACAATATTTTTTTATAAAATAGTGTAGTAATAGGTTTTTTGTATGTATACATACTTTAATAAAATTGTGAATGAGTGAAAATTAGAGGCTTTTCATTAATTCAGGAGAATATTAAATAATTTACAAGCTCATGTCTTATTATTTTTTTATAATCAAAATTCTCTAGATCTCATTTTGTTAAATATCATTGTGAAAAATTATAACTTACATAATAAGGGTCTCTGATGATTCTATCGCCTTGAGGATCAAAGTCTCCAAAAAGAAGCAATTTTGCTTTACTCCCTCTCGGAGCCCTCTTATTTAAGTCCTTCATGTTGGTTTCGTCCATTCCAAATATAAAATCATAATGGTTAAAATCTTCTGCAATGATCTACAAAGAACATGTATGATAACAAAATGCACCTAACGCATGGAAGATTTTACAAGTGTTTGTTTTTTAATTACTTCAAAAGGCTAGAATAAACTTTTCTATTACTTAAGAGTGTAGTTAAAAACCAAAGTATTATTACCTGCCTAGCACAATTATTGTATGGTACACCATGTTTTTTCATAGTATCTAGAGCTCTCCAATCAGGTGGATTACCAACATGCCAGCCACCGATGGCTGCACTGTCAATTTCCCACTCATCACCTAATCCCATATCATTGACAGTCTTTTGAAATACCCCCTCTGCTATTGGTGAACGACAAATGTTACCTAAAATTCACAAAATAAAAGTAAGATGATGGTATCGCTGACCTAAAATTGATCTATTAGGAAATATCATTTTTCATCAAATCAAAATTATGTATCAAGTCCAACTATGAGATAAAAAAAATGTTTATTATATTAGGTACAATGTTTTTATTACTTTATGATATTCTTATTTAACTAATTATATAGGAAATAATCATCTTAGTAACTACATGGCTATTATTGTCGGTCTACAAGGCCCTATCTTTACTAAAGATAATATTTTCTATCGATTATTCGTCTGCTATTTTATTGTAAAAACAGTTTCTTACCCAGACATATAAATAATGCTTTCCTTTTTTCAGTAGACATAATGAGTTAATAATGAAATCCTTCGTAATTTAATATACTTTAAAATTAAGATAACCTTTGTGTTTTACACCAAAGAAAACTGTTTCTGTTTATGTCATGCGCGACAAAATGTCAACTGTCAAGATCACATCTTGTCAGTGTCACCTCTTGAATAGTGCAGTGCCACCAGTATCTGTACCAATACTCCATGGTCCATTGGTTCAGGAAATAGCGTCTCGATCTCGTAGATTGTTACTAGAGTCATATCGGTTTTTACGATAATTTGATGTTTTTTAAGTACAAATAAATTGTCAATAACGTAAAGGCCATCATCATCATCATCATCATCATCATCTCCTTATCCTACTCCCGTAGGGTCGGCGCAACAGGTTTTTGTCCTCCACATAACTCTATCATACGTCATCTCAGTCATCACTCCCTTTTTGATCATGTCACCTTTTACACAATCCATCCATCTCTTTCTAGGATAATTAATAATGTTTTTATATTTTTAAAATTAATGTTACCAACTAGAAGACATGATGTACCAAAGTTTTAAACGAAGCTTCAGTCTTAAAAACTTATGCAACACTAGTTAAATGATAACACTATTACGTCAAATTAAAATCAAATGTATTATCAGCAAAGCACAGCTGCAGGTAGTCATACTTTAAACTTATCGCGGTTTAAACGTATCTTAATCTTTAATACATCCGGGTAATAAAGTTTAGGTGTATTTCTCAAATTGTATTTTTGTAATTACATTGCGCGATCTAATAAGCTTTAAAAAAATGGGTATTACTAATAAAACGCTTAACAGTATACAAACTAAGCTGATTACTCAAGGAGATCCTTTTAATTGCGGTGGAAAAGATGTAATAATTTGTGTGACAGGCAATCCTGGCTTTATCGAATTTTATACAGAATTTTGTGAAGAACTTCACAGGAGTACAGATTTGCCTGTTTGTATAATTGGTAATTCTCTTAATATTTATTTTTAAAAAGTTTCTGTTTTATAAGTATACTATTATAGGATAGCAAAAGATCAAGCAAGCACCTTAATTTATTAAAATATTAAAGTGGCCACTGTACCAACAATGCAGAAGACACACAAAAAGTGAATAATAGCTCTGCCTTCACTTCCTTCCTCTGCAAAAATCCACCGCACCTTCCTGAGAAGGGGAAGGAAAGGATGGGAAGGGGAATTAAATTAGGTCCCCAGCCTGCAAAAGAAAAAGGGGGAATTGATTCCATGTCACGCCTGACTCCTTTGGGCTTGTGTTATCGATCCAATTTTATGCAACTATATTTTGTTAAGTTTATTTTAATTATTTTTTCTTGCTTATATTTACAGGTCATGCTGGCCATGAGCTGCTGTCTGATGAACAAAGTGAACTCAGAGGTCAAGAAGATATTTTTAATTTGAATGGACAATTAAAACATAAATTAGACTTAATTGAAAATCATATTGATAAAAAGAGTAGATTACATTTAATTGGGCACTCGATTGGATCTTGGTTTGTTTTAGAGCTGTTAGACAACAACCATCATGTGTATGAAAGAACTGCATCAGTTAATTTACTCTTCCCAACCATACAGAAAATATCATTATCTGAAAAAGGGAAGTTTTTAAATGGCTTCATAAGAAAGATGCATTCTTTATTATTCTTCTTTTCATTTTTATTGTATTTACCACAATTATTTCTATCATTTTTAGTATATGTATATTTAAAGATAAATGGTTTTTCATCAATTAATAGAACAAGAATTCTTAACATACTAAATCCAACTATTTTAGAAAAAGTTTTATTCCTAGCTTATGATGAGATGGACAGGGTTACTGAATTAAACAAAAAAGTCATTGATAAGATTAAACATTTAACTAATGTAATATACACTAAAAATGATGGATGGGCACCTTATGAATATATGAAAGATTTAATGGTATACCAACCAGATCTGCAAATGAAAGAAGTTAATGTTGATCACAGTTTTGTTTTTAAATCATCAGAATATATAGCTTTGTTGGCAGCAGATTTTATTAAGAAAAAACAATTGTAACTTTTTTTTTATATTTCACTGTTGACAACGATAATTCACGCTACTCTATAATAGCATGAATGTGGGTTGGAATAATTGTATAACGATGATTGGTAATTTTTATCAGTTGGTACATGTGTAAATTCAGCTATAGGTAGGGTAATCAAATATTTGTGAAAACAAATATTACTTGGGTGAGTTTACATCGCGAGTCATTGTCATTATGGGATTCTAGGGAGAAAAAATTTGCATGAATAAATACTATGACAAATAAAATATACTAAAGATATTGTTTATTTTTTTATCCTCTTATTACAATACAATGTTATTTTTGTGATAGTTGTATTTGTATCTTTATTACTTTAGACCTGTATAAAGCCCCAAACTGGAACCAGAACAATATAAAGTAGCAGAAGTTAAACGAACCTCTCAATCGATCGGTTACATTTAAAACGTATTTACCCTACCGGCCCGAATCGGAAAGGCGGCTGAGATCTATTAGATACAAAAATCTACATGAAAAACATTTTCAAAGAAATGTACTGCCCTTGTACACCCATAAAACGGTGTTTTTGTGTGTACATGTGTATCACTTAAAATAAAAATGTTTTTTGTTAATCTTTTCTTTCCTAAATGTGCATAATTTAACATGTGTAATTATTTATCGTTAGTGTTGAAAATAAAACTCATATAGTAAAACACTGGTCGGTTTTATCATTATTGAAGTATTAGATAATAAACATTTAAGAATTAAAACAATGAAATATCTTTTAAAAACAATTTATTTATAATTGAATATTACAAATGACCAAATGTTGTATATTTAATGATAAGTTTGTAAAGCCGCTACACGCACAAAACTGTTTTATGATAAAATCTGAAATTTAACTTCGACATTAACAATAAAATTACAACTACCTTACAAAATGTTACAACCGGCACTACCCCGCGGACAAACGCCTGTAAAACATTCCGAAGTACTTGTAACTATGTATATATTCAGATAATTTAACATGTATACAAAACGGCGATTTATTACATTCTAAGAGATTCGAAACATGTTCATTTTACCGTATGATTTTACATGGTAAATCACTTCACAAATAATATAAATGTTATTTTAAATACCACAATATTGCATTTGCATATATTATAAAAATTAAAATGTAACATGCAAATAAGTCTATCGTATTTTTTTTATTATATTTTTTTATATCCGAGCATAATACAATGCACGACCCTAAGTCACCTTTCATGTTATTAAATAGTTCATAATTATTACATTAAGCTATAACATGAAAATTGTTACAAGATTTATACACAGAAATTCGAAAAACGTACATTCAGTAGAAAAAATAATTAAAAATATAGACTTTAAGTGACACCATATTTAATTTTTGATTTTTATATTTTAAGGTATAAAAAATTGTCGGTTTTGATTTTACGATAATTTTTTGCATATAAAATCACAAGCTAAAACGAACGCGAAAACATTCTTGTTTTTAGTTAGGTAAGTTTTTTTGGTGGTTTTTATTTACAGGATGACCTCATGGTTCATAATATAAATTCTTTTATTATTAGAGTTTTGTATTATTTGTAAGTTTTTTTTTGTTTTTCACGGTGATTTATCGCTCAACAATATACAAGTATAAGGTAAAAATTAATTTAAATGTTATATGCTACAAGTTAAAAGTTAAATATTGGATAATTTATCTCATTTCGCGCGTCTTTGGATAAACTATGTACAATGGTGATGATAAAACATTTGTAAGTACATTTGGTATTTGGAAGCCCAGGTAGGGAATATGCAATAGTACATGACAAAAAATTATAAAATAAGACGTTATTAGTAAAACTTCATACAAGACAACTTATTCAGCAAGCTAACCTTCAAACGTTACCAGTTTATAATTAAACTAGATGTAAGATTGGCGCGTTTATACAAACTTTTGATGCTTAAATTGGACCTCATTTTGCTAAATAAAAAAATGATATTTCATACACACCTTTATATTCATAATATAAACTATAATTTAATAATAAAAATATGGATAAAATGATATGGAAGTACAAGTGGCAGAGTGCGCCGTGCGGCCTCCGCCTCCGCCTCCGCCTCCCCTACGTGCCTTACATATGTACACTTCAATGTGTAATCAGTACATTAACAATCGATAAAATTATGAATTCTTTTAGACTTTATATAAGGACTGTGCGTAATTCATATGTATTCATAACGGTGTACAAAGTAACGTAGGAACTAGCGAAGTATCTTTCACGTATTATACAAGAGTATGATAAATGTTAAGTATTTTACCTTCTATAAATTAGAATCTACTACAAAATGCGATCATCGACACATGACATTCACACATCGCACGACCTTAGAAATTTAAAGATAATTACATTACATATTGAATAAAAAACCACTCACATCATCACACTCGACATGCGAAACTTCATAATCATCGAATATACAGTCGTAATTTTGAAATCTTAAACTAGGGATACAAAAATTCGTTCTAATAATACTCATTCATTTACGACACACGAGTGACGCACTCAGCACGTCGTCTCCAGCAGCGGGTCCGGAGCCTCCGCGCGCTC
>NW_013525069.1:3170278-3220821 GCF_000836215.1 Papilio polytes | reverse complement strand
GGATTTGTTGGGGCCGGCCCGACTAGGCCCGGCCCCCGCTAGCTAGAGTAGTCTCTCTGTGGCCGAACTAGAAGTTCCAGAGCTCAATGTCGATGCAGGATTTTGATCATCGCCTAAAAATGAAATATAATATTGCATCATCATCATGATCACCAGCTCACTTTACGTCCCCACCGAGGGGTCGGAGCCTACCCTAATAAGGGGTGACTAGGCCATAGTCACCCACGCTGGCCCACTGCGTGTTGGCTGACTTCACACATATCTTTGAATTTCTTCGCCGATATGTGCAGGTTGCATCACGCTGTTTTCCTTCACCGTAAGAACGTCGGGTAAATTATGTACATATGAAAATTCGAAAAATCTAAAATCACATTGGTACATGGCGGGATTCGAACCCAAGACCCGTAGATTATAAGTCAAGTGTTTAAACCACTGAGCCACCGACGCTCTTAATATTGCATAGTGTGGCGTTAAAACCTACCAAATAACTAGAGTCAATGAAGCCATATTGCAAAGTTATTAAAGATTTGTTTAATTAAATAAAATGTGAAGTCTTAGTAAAATGCTTGTAACAAAAATTAGGTTTTAAAAAATTAATAACCAATGTAATATGGTATGTAAATGATAAGGTGGTTAGTACCTTGAGTGGTTTGGCCAGCGGCCGGCAGTCTTTGTCAGTTGAGCAGCTCCACGGACACGAACCGTTTCAGCCTCTCCAGGTACTGGTTGAACAGTTCCACGTCATTGTGACCAGCTCCCTGTAATATCAAATTTACTTTTAACTAATTTGCGAATTTTCTCTAGTACTCTGCAGACGTCTTAAAACAATATATTTTTTAAGAAAACAGTAATTACATCACAAACTCCTGGTGCTTTTTAATTTTTTTTTCGGAATAAAGGTTGCTGTAAGTATAAGATTATAACCCTATGACATTTTGTCCCATGTTTCGTTATATCCTATAGACAAGGCATCACTAATAAGAAGTCGAACACTAACTATTCATGATTTAGTACAATCAAAAACTTAATCACCTCAACCCATAAAGGTTCAACGGCGCGAGGACAGCGCTCGTATATTGCCAGTCCGTGTGAGAAATCAATCACCTCATCTTCAGTTCCATGTATCACAAGAACAGGAGAGGTCACCTTTGGAATTTTGTCGATACTGAAACATGAAAACATGACTAATTAGTATAAATGATAAGCAGAATTTTTAATGTACCCTAAGCACAATAGCACAAAAAGACATCATTGAGAAGAGAATTCACAGATTTTTAAATAGTTATATTCAAGCATAATATCTGGTCAACTGGTAATAATTAAAAATAATTGGCTCAAGTTTAGAAGAAAGTCTAGACTAGTTCTTTGTTCAAATCCGTTTTACTACATGACATTCATGTTACAAGGTCATTTGACTTATTTGTATGCTACCCACACTATTTTATCATATTAAATCTATTGTAAGGCTTCTGGAAGCTAATGTTCTACTTTTACTGCAATATTTATGTTAAAGAAAAATAAACCATATTGTTATTGGTATTGTTGTTTCTTTCCCATAATGAATATTATTCAAATTTTTGTACTTATTAATTTCAAACTCCTGTATATATAAGCCCTATTAACAGATAACTGGTGTAGATACACAAACCTTATCTTGTGTTAACCTGAATTCTATTATCAGGCAATATACATTGTTTATGTTTACCTATGTCTGTGTTATGCTTATTAATTAATTTTTATATGACACTGGCTTTCGCCCGTAACTCGGTCTGCGTGAAATTAAATAAAGACAACAGTTCTTCCAGACTATAATCTACATCTATACCAAATTTCATTAAAATCTGTTCAGCCATGTAAGCTACAAACTCTAACAAACATCCATTCATCTATTCATCTAAACATTTGCACTTATAATCCTCATATATCTTTAATTTCTTATTTTTGCATATAATATATTTTACATGATTTTTTATATAAAACAATAAATTAAAAAAAAACATATTATATAAGAAAATAGAAGTCCACCAGCTGCGGAATCTGATGACTCAAGCAACCAGTGGTCAGGGCTGCAGAGGCAGGAACCATAGTTATTAGTAAGAAGTAAGATTCAGCAAACTCTGTTTTTAACATCTTTGTTATCATAATTCCTGTATGGATATTTTAGATTTCAATAACTTAAACTACAAGTATTAAGTTTATCCTTATAGTTAGTTTTTAGGATACTTCACTCTATAAATCTTATTTAGTTTTTAATACATGTGTAATTTAAATAATAATAATTTTGTCTTTAAATAACTTAAATTGTTTAAACTATCATGAGACATTACTTCAAGCGAAAATTATTGTATGTGTGCAATGTAATTGTTTCTTAATGTTTACATTGAGGAAATGTAAACATAGATAGTGCAATACTAAACTAGTTTATAATTTCCTCCTAACCATTATTGGTATTCAGGAAATGTTTATATGAACTTGTGTTTGACTCATCAACATATTTATGAATGTAATAATAAAAAAAGTTAGAGCAAATAAAACAATATTTTACATTTTATTAGCTAAGCATGTAACAATGTAATGTTCAAGAGAAAGTTGTTTCTATTCATTGCATAGTGTAATGAATACATTAAATATTTCATTTACTTATGAATTAACTAGCTTTCGCCAGCGGCTCTGTCCATGTGGAATTAAAAAAATAAATAAGTAGCCTATGTTTTCATCCTGAATATCCTCTATGTCTATGCCAATTTTTTTCAAAATCTGTTTAGCCGTTTAGGCTACAAACTCTAAGAAACATCCATCCATCTTCAGCACTTATAATATTAGTATGATAGCATAAATAATATAACTTCTTTATACAAATGTTACCTTCAACAACTAAAGATTTTTTTTGTCTAATTTAGATAATAAAATAGTGATACATCGTACAACTAATAGGATGTAGATAACATTCTACTTTTAAATCAACAATAATAAAACTCCATAACTTTGTACTTTGTGTTTTGAATATATTACAAAATGTTGAAAAGCTTCATTTCTGATTTTGGCTTCAAGTTTACAAATGTACCATTTATAATGAGGTACCTTGCTACCCTCTTTGGTGAAAGATGAAAATATTAATCAAAGATAAAAATTAAAAGCATTCATGAATATAAATTAAATCAATCAGTGTATGTATGTGGTATCATAATTTCTATGGTCATTGACTTTACACCTTTGTTATTGTAGAATAATATATCTGATTTATCACTTAGTATAATATATCCATTACTTATTTTTATATGTTCAACACTATTGTTATTATGTGAAGCACTTTGATACCTTTTAAGGAAATTGTGAAAATAGTTGAACATTTTAATAGGGGTTGAAATTCATACAATGCATGTGTATTGGGTGTGTTAACCAGTAATAAGTGATGATAAGAATATGTTTAACAGGATGTGCATATCAGAGTAATTAGTATATGCATGGCAATGACTGTCCCATATTTCATTCATAAGGATTTCAACATAATGGGAACATGAATTGTTCCCATTAAATATAAACTGGTTATTTTTTTCTATCAAAAACAATGAAAACCTTCTAAAATAGTGTACAATATTGTACAAATAAATTGACACCATTTACAAAGGGACCAAATAATTGATTTTCAATGGGGGCCCACATTTAAGTGACTATGATTAAGAGAGGCCAAAGTCCAACATGACCATTTAACTGCACCCTAAGTATTTAAGGAATAACAACTATGGAGTTTTTCTTTATGTTTTAAATATTAAGACAAATATATTTTTTGGTCATATTAAACAAGCTTGTCTTATTTTGGCAAAGGGTACTTATCAAGTATTATAAAAAACTGGTGCCTAGTTCATATAAAACAGTGGCTTCTTGAACAAATTAATATGATGAAATACTACTACTATAAAACACTTACCTTGGAAAAGCATCAAAGAACCAAGTCCTCTTAGTGTTGGGGAAAGCCACCCGCATACCAGACATGAGAGGCGAGTGCAGCACTACGGCGCCTACTTCGTAGCGCGCGGCCAGGTCCACTGTAGGCACAGTACCAATGCTCTGTCCGTACAGGATTATGTTCTCCGGGCTGATGCCATAACGTGTCCTTAGTGCTTGCCAAGCTGCATCAATATCCGCATACAAATTTTTCTCTGACGGCTTACCACCACTCACACCGTATCCAGAATAGTCGTAGCTGAATATATTACAATTTATCCTAGTACCTAAGCCTAAATAGAAACTACTCATCTGTCCGAGATCTACCGCATTCCCATGCGAAAACAATATTGTAAAGCGAGCGTTTGGGCTGCATCGAACAAAGAGACAAGCGATTCGGTTGCCTCTTGTAGTTCTAGAGTAGAAACCTTCGATGTTTTCTTTTTCACGCTCTGAATATTGCCACTCTGCTCGCTCGGTGAGTGTTAAAGAAAATTTTGATCCAGTTTCGTCAGGTGTAAATGCATACGTGGGTTCGGGAGGCAGGAATGCAAGCTTAGCCGCGATTTTCCCTGGGCATGGCGGACAACAAAACAGGCAACAGAGTTCACTGAAACTTAACCCGTTCATGATGAAAATTTATTAATAACGATAAAATGAAAGGTATTTAAGCACTATCCATTAGAAACCACAACTCACAAATTACAGGTCATGGCGAAAATAAAAGAAATTTCACTAGATTTGACATTTAGACAACATTGCAGACATTTTTTTAATGTGTAATAGTTTTAATATGAAGCCTTGGAAAGAGTCCTTCGAGCCTTCGAGCCTTAATATGTTGCACAGAATCTAAAAAATTTTAACGTTAAAAAAATGCACAGTGTATTTGTGTTATTCTACTAAATAAAAGCTATTTTATTATTAAGTTTTTGTAGGTAGGCACATTGTTTGTTTAATGTCTAGTCTATAGATATAAAAGAAATTAATTTTTTGTACTTGCAGCATTACGAGATAGTTGTTTTGATTGAGGAATGCATAAAGATAATAAAAGTGTTATGTAGATTAAAAATGTCTGTAAGTAGGTTTATGCCATGGGTGTACTACCAAAACAGGATTGAGCTCTTGTTGCAAAATTGAAGCCGAGCGAGACCTCAATAACTGTACCGGTTCTCCCTCTCTGGCGATGGTGCCCATGTTGAAATATAATTTAAGGGTAGTAATTATAAAAAATCTTATTTTTTGTTGTCTGACGTCAGCAGATTATTGCTTCGGAGGGATTTTAATGTATAATTGTCATTAATATAATTACCAAAAACAATACAAAATGCAATTGTAATGTAATTGTAAATCAGACATTGCTTAATAAAAGTCTTGTGAAGTTTATGCCGCAAATAGGATTACTTAGTCATGTATGGTCACCGTAATTCTTCACCAACAAATTATGTTTAAAACTTTTATCTCTGAAAATGTAACAGACAATCAGCATAATACTCGCTTCGCCAAGCCTCTACGACACAAATTCTTCCCATTTTACCTATAATTCTTAAACAATATGAAGAAATAAAAAAGGCTCCGCCATTAACGTCCGAGTCGGAATGTCATTGGGGTTGTCAGTTCAGGTGTCCAAATTTCAAACAAATAAAAGGAAACTTGTACGCCAATCGCAAATTTTTTGCGTTAATAAGGTTTGCACGTAGCGACGAGTAATATTGTTTTAACAAGTCGGTAATAAAATCATTATTAATATTAAGGAACATTTCAGAAGTAAATGTTTTTGCTTCAATACATTACATAAATCGCTTATTTTTCTACAAACAACGAAAGGATTGATATCTGGCAACTCTAGGTCACTGTTATAAAGAGACACAGAGGACACTTGTAGCCCACGCACTCGGGTTCATTTTATTTTGTGTGGGTAACATTCAAGGTTTTAAGAGATTTGCAGGGTGCAAACAATTTGAAGGCAAAACGGGGAAATACCTAGATGAATATTGTGTTATGCGTTTATGGTCGAAACGATTTTATTTAATAAATATGAAGAACAGTGTTGAATGGTCTAAGATAACTTTAAACAAATAGGTAAATCTATGAGCTAATTAGTGGAGACACCGGCAATCGGATAACATTCAGATTATATTACTAGATGAGAGGTTTAGACATGGACAAGAAATCGTTGACTAAATTCAAACACTATTTATAAAAGCATTTTAAGAAGTCTTTATTTAAACATAAACACGTTAAATCATGTTAACCAAAAATGAGGAGAATAAATAAGTAGCTACAAAAGTGTAACGATACATTAATACATTTATATTAAGCATAACATCCCAGACTATTAGATCAATAACAAATTACTTAACATAAATTATCTTTATTCCTAATTTTGATAGCTGATTGTACCTGTATCACAGTATATTCAGTCCTGCCACGAGGTATTATTTGAAATTGACATTTAATCTCATTTAAATTAAATTTTAAACAGTTAATCTTGTATTTGTATATCATAACAAAAATTGGATTAAATGATTTATCGACTTGCAAGATATTTGAAAAACTATTACCTCAAACGGATTTCACCCTTCACCTAGGAACAAATTCAATAGAAATATTTACACATTTCACTAGCTTCATATATTATCTATGGATTTGGAACATTGGTGTTTAAATTGATAATATAAATTACCGTTTTTTCATAATTCTGTAATTACAGCAGTAATGGTAATATTGTTTAGATAGGTTTTTATATTTCCACATTTCTATTGAATTAAACCTTAGATGTTTTATACGGAATGTTGTATAATTGCCAGAAAGCTCGTAAAATATTTTCAATTTATGAAAGTCAAAACAAATTTACATGTAACATTTCATAGGGAAGAAAAACATGTGCCTGAAATATTAAAACTAATATAATCTGTGTAAAAAAGATGTGCATTACATATATTTTTTCTTTTTTGTGCTCTAATATTAGAAGAAACTACTAATCTAGTTTCTGGAAGGTTCTGTAATTCAAAGAACTACTGACATATAAACAGAATCACATACAATTTACAAATAATAAATAATATTCATCAAAATGTATACATAGTAACACAAAATTAAGGGCCTGTCCCACTAATGGCTGATAGAGGCTGAGATAGGTTAAAAATCCGATATTTCCATCACATATTTTACATGTCCGATTGTTATTGGATAATCTACAATTTTGGTGGGACAGGCCCTTAATCTCATAATAATGTTTGGATATTTTATATTGATTATCCTGGAAATGACTAACAATTTAGATATTTAAATATTACTTATACTGAAATTGAATATTACAGTTAAAGTCAAGTCATTTTAATATAAACAATAATTTTTGTAGTGTAAAGTAATAAAGATCTTTTATAGTATAAAAAAAACGCAGCTTAACTAACGATTAAAACCCTTCACAATAATTTAGTGGATCTTACAATTTTTTTACCAAACTTAAAAAGGTTAAAAAAAGGCAATATTTTAGTCGACGATTATCAAAAATTAAGCTACACAATATCCTTTTTAAGAAGTATGGATATTTTGACATTCGAATTATATAAAATGAAATAAATATTATTACTTATACAAATAGCCTGTAATTTTTTTGGTTCAATTAAAAATAAAAAAAACCACATGAATTATTTGAGATTTGGAATTTCACACACACCATACTAAACAAAAAAGGCCAAGCATACTTTCAAATTCCGTTACAATACATAATTTTGTATTTGTTAAAAGATTAACTCATAAATTTCATACACTAATATAAAAAACACTTGTCATTTATTTTATTCTTTGTTAAATACGTATAAAATCTTTTAGTCTAATTAAATATCTCCTAGCACTCTTTGTTATTGCATTGTCATTAAAAAATATCAACAACCTTGAAAATTAAATAGGTTATTTGTTACTATTTTAAATATATGTAAAACCATTATTCATAGTTGTATCTTTCGTTTGAAATCCAGAACTCGAGTGCGGAATCACACGTTCCTATAACCAGCACACCATCTAGATATCGCAACTGAAAAACAAATTGCAAACATTTTAACAAAATCTTAAAAAAAAAAGCCTACAAATGTGTATTAGAATTATAGCGAAGTTTACGGTAAAGTAATATTGGTATTTTTATTTTAAAAGCCAATTCCACAAACAGGGCTAATGTGTAACATAATATGGACCAAATTCTATGTTCCTTTATTTTCATACTACTGTGTACTATTGTACTAGCACAAGCCGTAATTGAGATCTAAATATTCTTCTACATAGTATATTTTGCCATTCTAAATATACTCGAATATTATAAGTGTGGAACAAAAGAACACAAAAGCTGCTTACTAATTTTCGTTTCCAAGCACAGTTGGTGAACATGAGCGAGTTAAAAAGAGTTTTTAATAATTACCTGTGTAACATCTATTGTGCTTGTTTGTACACTGCTGTATTCTTGAGGTGGATTACAATTGTACAAAAATTTAATTTCCCCTCTGTCCGAGCAAACGATTATATTTCCTTGGCTTTGATAGCATCCAGCTATTTTATTAGATGGCTCCATAACTGAGGATTCAGCCCAAATCTCGTGTGTCCTCACAAATGTATGATCCTCTGGATTGAATACATGTAATGATCCTTTAGAGTCGCCAATATACAAAGCTGGTGAATTCCAATTAATACAAACAGGGTATGATCGATCAGCTGGTATTTTGATATCATTTTTTATCAATTTCCCAGCAACTCTGTCCCAGACAGCTAAGGTTTTATCTTCACTCACAGATGCGATCATATTTTCATACGAACTAAGTGCCAACACTGGACCTTTGTGAGGTTTGTAAGCATTTATTGGATGAGATCCTGATCTTATATCAAAGGTTAGTATTTTCTTTGAGTATAAACCAACCATCACTGTGTTTTCAGCTGTCACCAAAGACAATGCAGACATCCCGCAACTGTAAGTGTAACATTCTCATTTATTTATTTAAACTGTAGAAAGACACAATATTTACAATAGTTTTAGAACATAGCCTGGAGGAACATGTACTTTACTAAGATTTTTATTGTGTCGCACAGGCGGAATCGTAAGCAAACATAGGTCTTCTATAAAAAATTGCATTGCAAGATTGTTAAGAATAGCTAAATCTGGCTCGAAGGACCATGTAGGCAAAGATGTTTACCAAAAGGAACAAATAAGAGTATAATATCTAGGATATTTAACATCTTATAGGAAGACATTTTCTTATTTAACTTACCTAAAAGTTTCAATACAATTCAATCCACTTGTCAAGTCCCAGGCTTTGACTGTGTTATCCCAGGAGGCAGAATACACAACAGAGGCATTGTCAATATTATCAGCAGCAAGATCCCACACCCAGCCGGCGTGCGCGTCGTGCTTTATGTGTCGTGGCTTGGCATTTCTCATTATAATTGTATCATCATCAATGTTATTAACTTTCAAGTCTTTCACATGCCAAAAAGCCATTCCACGATCTCTACCACCTGACAAACATATTTCACCTTTCTGTGAAATAATAAGGAAATATTAAACAAAGCATGTATAACATCAAAGTGTGGCAGGCTGTCAAACCTCAGCATTGAATATGGGCAGGACAGTTTTGTGAAGAACATTAAGAATGATGTCAATGCAAAGTACAAACTGAATAGAATACACAAAAAAAATTGAACATATTTACATAACATAAAACTAGTAAACCAATTTCAGCAAGCATTTAAATGATTTTTCAAAAGTTCAAACTGACCATAGAGATATTATTATTGTTATTGCTATAAAAAATAGGGATATACTCCATCAGGTTTTAATTAAAGTTCAAAGTATACTTACATTGGCCAACAACACAGTATCCACAGATGCATAATGCACATCTTTGACAACAATATGTTTCATTGTATTGTTAACATTACTCCACTTTTTCCTCTCAACATCCATTTCAACACACACTCCTTCCCAATCTATCTGTGTTTCCTCCCATATTTTTAAATTGGGTAAAACGGGAAAGAAACCTTTTATTTTACTATGCACCCAATACTTCCAAAGATGATCATCCGCTAAAATATCTTCAAATCTTCGACACACTTTGCTCAATGTATACTTTAAAACATCTGCTTCCAGAAATGAGCAAATTTTTAAAATAATCTGTAATGAAATAAAATATTGACTAATAAAAGAACAGAAGTCAATTTCCAATGATTTGGAAATTCACATTTGAAATATAAATATATGTAATAAATCGAAGAATCACCTCTACTGGCATATTCGACAAAGTTGGTTCTGCTGCCTCATATACATCTCCATCATCATTTATGTTTATTTTTGCTGTCGTAAGATCTTTTGACGAATGCGCCACTTCACACATGTTGTATCCACTACCTAATAAAAATATGTTACCTTTAGTTTCAATTTCACGACATTAGAAATAAAATACAATACCTCAACAAACGCAGTATTGACTTTTATGGAAACAGTGTAGGAACCTTGTTCTTCAAGGGTAAATGAACTCGTTTGCGAATAATTACTGCATCATACAGAATTTTAAGAAAACACAGGAGTTTATTTTAACAAAGTTCTTAACTTTAGCTATTATACACAAAGGATATATTTTCAGTTCATCCAATTTAAGTCACAAATACAGAAGTTCTAAATAATACATGTAGATTTACCCAAACCAAATCGATGATAGACAAAATCAATAAGAATAACTAAGCAATAACATTTGAAGTATCACCGACTCTAATTAAACGAGACACAAAGTTTTGAATTTGTATAGTACACATAATTTGCCATATCAGTTACGACGTCAAGTCAATGCAACTGCGTTTGACATTTGTTGCTCCAATTTAAACAAAAGCTGCTGTCAAACAAAGGGTACATAAAATATCTAAATAACAAATATAAAACGAACAGCCACCTGTTTTTGTATTTTTGAAATACTCGTTTAGAATGTAACCTATGGCCTAAAGTGTAAAAAAAAACAGTTTTTTTACAATACTAGACTTCAAGTGTTTATCTAAAGTAATAAAGTCATCTTTAATGTAAATTGAATAGTAAAATGTTGGTCCTTAGGTCATAAATCTGAAAATCACTGAGAATGGAACGTAATTTTTTTAAAAGGTAAATAAATAATGGAGGTTATAAGAACTACGTACAACAGGAATGAGTTCTATCTGTACATTTTACAGTTAAAATAAAGAAAATAACACCTTATGCTAAGGGCGTAAGAGTCTTGTTGCACACAAAATAAAATTGAACCCGAGTGAGAGAGCTACAAGTGTTCCCTGTGTCTCTTTGTAATAGTGACCTAGAGTTGCCAGTTATCAATCCTTTCGTTGTTTGTAGAAAAATAGGATTGATGTTATGTATTGAAGTAAAAACATTTACTTCTAAAATGTTTCTAAATATTAGTAATAATTTATTACCGACATGTTAAAGCGATATTATTTGTTGCTATATGTAAAACTTTATTGATGCAAAAAAATTGCGATTGGCGTACTAGTTTTCTTTTATTTGTTTGAAATTCTAACACCTGTACTGACAACATCGCATGATATCGCCACATCGGACTTAAATTGCGGCGTTTTTGAAATACTTGATATTTTTAAAATTTCCTTGATAAAATAGTAAGAACTTGCGTCGTGGAGGCTTACGGAAGCAAATATTATCCTGATTGTGGTTTGTCTTTTCATAGATAGTTTTAAACAATTTGTTAGTGAAGAATTACGGTGGACATGCAAGACTATCCAATCCTAGAAATCCTGAGAATGGTTGCGAGAGTCATCAATCAAATTTTACTTGATTAACGATTTCAATATTTTTTACAGAAAAAGTAAGAACTCTCAAACCTTCGATTAAAATCCATCTGAAACAATGATCTGCCGATGTCAGGGCACGAATATTTTTTATAATTAATGTCCTAGAATCATATTTCAATATGGTCACCATGGCCAAAGAGGCAAAAATGAGACTGTTATTTTATTGAGGTCTCGCTTGGACTCGCTCGGCTTCAATTTTTCGACAAGAGCTCTATCCTGTTCTAGTAGTAAAGTACATCCATTAGGTAAATAAAAGAACCCGTTGTCAATGTCAGCTGTCAGGTGTCAGCCATCACTGGCTAAGCTAATAGTGTCAGTGTTTTTGTTTTTATTTGGAGGTTATAAACATTAAAAAACTTGTTAATGTAGGAAAAACAGATCAGTAAAGACGAATGTAAGTTTAACATATTATATTACATAAGCCTTATAGTAGGGAAAATGGATAGTGTTAACTCAGGTTTACCTGGTTGCTCAAAGGATAACATGGACAAAATGGATGTTGAAAAAGAATTAACCAATAAATTTCTAAGTGGGGAAATGTCATTTGCTGAATATTCAAGCGAATGGTATGGTGGCGAAGATGAAGAGGAAGCCGAAGATTCCAATAAAATATCAGACGATGAGTCACTACCTTCGTTGCCGCAGGTAGAAAGGATTGGCCAAAGGCGTCGTAAATTGACACGCCTAACTCCTGTATTGTTAGGACTAATGGGTGAGGCTAACTTAAGATTTGTGAGGGGGGATAAGGATATGGCTGAAAAAATGTGTCATGAAATTATAAAGCAAAAACCAAATGCACCTGAACCATATCAAACTTTGGCACAGATCTATGAACACGATGCTGAAAAATCTTTACAGTTTTCATTGTTAGCAGCACATTTAAGTCCCTCTGATGCAAATGAATGGTTGAGACTTGCAGCTATATCCAAAGAGAGAAATGATGTAAAGCAAGAAATGCTTTGTTACACTCAGGCTGTAAAAGCTGAACCTTTTAACTTTCAAAATCATTTGAAAAGACTGGATTTATTAACAACATTGGAGGAAATAAAATATCCTCTTAACAATATAAATGTGACAAGAGTTAAATGTTATTATAAAATAGTAACTTGTCTGCCACCAACAGAAGGAGAAATCATCATGAAATATGCTAAAATGGCCGCTACTATTTACCATAGTAATAGAGAATTAGAACGAGCTACTGCTGTTCTAGATGCCGCTTATAAGAAATGTTCATCCCTTTTTTCTTTAGAAGACATAAATATATATTTAGAATTATTAATCACTCAAAAACAATATCAAACATGCATTGAGGTTTTCGTTTCTAATCTTGGTATTGTAATAGAAGCTGAAATCCAGACAATAAAAAATTCCAGTGATGAGATTGAGGAACTCACAAATTACTTAAACTGTACAATTCCAAGTAATTTACCCATTGATTTAAAAAGTAAACTATTAATATGTTTTATTCACTTGGGTGCTATTAGCTTAGTTGAGACGCTTTTGACTGATTTTCTCACCAATGATGTGGAAAAAGCTGGCGATTTATACATGGACATAGAGGAAGCATTTTCCAGTGTGGGGCATCATGAACTAGCTATGAAACTCTTGGAACCTCTTATAAAGAATACATCTTTTGACTTAGGAGCAGTTTGGCTTAAGCATGCTGAATGTCTTTACAACTTAGGAAGGCTAGATGATGCTGTAGAATCTTATTATAAGGTATTAAAGCACGCACCTCAACATCCAACTGCTCGTCGAAAGTTGTATGCTATTTTAGAACAAAAAGGTTGCATTGATGAGGCATTAGATATTTTGCAACAAGACTATAATTATGTAGTCAGTGCCAAGTTACTCTTAGAACATTGTCAAGAACTGAAAAAGTATAATAAAACTTTAAAATACTTGGAGGTTGGTGAAGCTCTTTTGTCAAAAACATTTCCTAGGTATAGACATCAGGAAGAGCTTGGTATTGCTTGTAAAACTAAAGGTGGTGTAGATTTAATACATGAGTTTAGAAAGATGCGAGGTGAGAATCCTTATCATGAAGATGATATACATTTTGATGAGGAAGAAGCATTTAAACTAGCACCTGAAGATGAATGGAATTTCTTCATAGAATTGTTGGGCATTGCTAATAATTATAAGCAATATTTTACAATGCAAAGGTTATGTTTTGGTGCTTTAATGTCTAAAGCCTTGACAACTCATAGAACAGACATTGATTTCTACTGTCTACAAGCTTGTTTATTGAGTAATGACTATCATGGCGCCTTCAGATTTATAAGAGACTTTACACACAAATATCCTGGTCCTACCTCATGGAACCTGTTAAACCTTGTTATAAGTGCAGTGGATGATACAGCACATGTTAAATTTTTATCAAGACTGTTCCAGAAAGATCCACATATAGTAAAAAATTTGTTTCTGGGTAATAATTTTTTGACATCCGGAAGATATTTAGTTGCTTTAAAATATTTCTTAGAGTATCATGATCAGTGCAGAGAACCTTTGTCCGCATTTCTTATTAGTGTAACAATAATGATAATGGCAGCACAAAGGACAGTAGATAAACACCATAATTTGATATTGCAAGGTCTATCTTACCTCTCAATTTATAAGCAGTTAAGAAAATGTGATCAAGAAGCATACTACAATATGGGCAGAGTGTACCATATGTTAAGTTTGAATAATTTAGCTGTAGAGTATTATGAGAAAGCACTGTCATGTGCACCAATCGCGAAGTGCGAACAACACGGCGTTATAGATTTAACTAGAGAAACAGCATACAATCTGTACATATTGTACAAAGATCATTCACCTGAAATTGCCCGGAAGTATATGTTTAAATATCTTGTGATTTAAAATAATGAATAAACATGTTTAAATTGATATTTATTTGTTTATGTAAACAGCATAGAACCTTAATCGTTAGTAAAACACTAGTCATATATTACGGCAAAATCTCTATTCGATTTGAAATGATTGATTTTTAGAAGCTTATAAAAGTGGTGAAATATAAAATTATTTTCTATATGGAACTACCAAAAAATTAACTGGATTCGATTACGAACTATTCAAGCGCTATTAAGATGCGTTTATATTATTTTTTCATAATTTTCCGCATTACATTGAGTTCAAATTTTATCATCTCCAGAGCACATTCATTATGTTTTTTATGAATGTGACGAAAACATCCTATAGTTATAGAAATGTACGTAAGTGTACATAAATATTTTTTTGCCAATGGTAGTTAGTAGAAAAATTGAAATATGCTTCGTAGACCTAACAATAATAATTAGTGTAAGGTGTCAAAAATGCTAAATAACTGTTTCTTTTGTTTTAGGATTGTTACACTAATTAAGTAAGAAATATGTCGTCGAATGTAATGAAAGTACCGGCTGAGGAAGTATTATTTGAAGATGTGTGCACCATGCTAGACAGTATAGCTAAAGCCAAGAAGAAATACGAGAAAATTACAATTTTGACAAATTATGTTGACGACTTTAGGTTAAAAGTGGCTCAAATCACTGAACCAAAGGTACCAATGATTTTTCTACTTGTAGCTTTGCACTCAGTAAGTGGTTGTTTAGTGGTCAATAAAGAAAAATTATTATGGGTTTAATATATTTGTTACAGGATCCAAGTTTCTACCCTATATTAAGATTGCTGCTGCCTGGATTAGAAAAAGAGCGAAGTTACAACTTGAGAGAGAAGAGACTTGGCAGCAAATTAGTACAGGCCCTCGCTTGGGATGAAAAGTCATCAGGTTCTCAAAAGTTATTGAATTACCGAGCGAATAATAGAAATCAAAAGGATTTTGCTACAGTTGTATGTGAAGAATTAAGATATACGGTGTCGGAAAAATCAATATTAACTGTAGGAAATATTAACGAAATTCTTCATAAGATCGCTAATGTGGAGAATGGGAAGCCACGTGAGTAACAACTATGAATTACATCACTATACTTGATAGAAAATGCACCAAATATATATAAAAAAAAACATACTAATATTATAAAGAGGAAAAATTTGTAGTTTTGTATGTATTGTAGTAACTCATACACTACTGGGCCGATTTCAAAAATTCCTTCACCATTTAAAAGCTACGTTGTCGCTGAGTATGTTTTTACTTTATTATTATTTTAGTTCCACATGGACGAAGTCGCGAATAATAGCTAGTACATTAATAAAATAAACGAATAGGTACGATAAATAGTGTTGTTAACTACGAGTATAAATTTATTTCAGCTACACTCGAACACGTGTTAACTTCAGTGTTAAAGAGAATAAATGTGAAACAATTGAAATGGTTTCTGCGGATTATTCTAAAGGAGATGAAACTAAACATGGGCCATTCGCGTATATTCGAAGCGTACGATTCAGAAGCCGAGTATATTTACGATAATTGCAATGATTTGAAAAAGGTTAGAGTTGAAAAAAATCTCTACCGTTATGTTTGAATTCTTTACATTTGTAACAATACAATAATAATTTAAAGTCAGTTTCTTGCTTTGTCGCCTTCAAGAATTATACGTTCCTGTTTAGAAATATCGCTTATTTTTGTAGGTTTGTGAAAGCATCGAGAAAGGGAATACACGGCCGTCACAGATGGGTGTAGAAATTTTCCATTCAATAAGTCCAATGCTTTTGAGCCCTTTACCTATAACTAAACTACATGCTCTGTCATTCACGGACACTTATATAACTGAAGAGAAATATGACGGAGAAAGATTTCAGGTTAGAATTACCCTGAAGTAATCAAACACATGATATAATAAAAAATAAAAAACTTACAGCGTTTCTTTCATAACCAGTCAACAATTTATACAAACATACTTCAACTCGATATTTTCAATGAGTAGTCTTTTATCTATAATAGCTATTAATATTACTTTTTGATAAGATTTCAAACATTTCTAGATCCACATGGAAAATCATATATATAAGTATTTTACAAGAAGGGGCTATGAGAGACATAATTTTGGCAAAACCTATGATTCAGGAATGTTGACGCCATTGCTTAAAAATTGTTTCGCGCCTAATGTAAAAAGTTTCGTATTAGACGGTGAGATGATGGGATGGAACGAAGAAGACGAAGAGTTCGGATCAAAAGGTTATTTTTTTTAAAATTTTATGTGCAACCTAAATTTTAGCTTAATAACTTGTGATTTATGAAGGTAATGATAGTAAAATATAAAACAGTGGTGCTTATTTGTATAGATTGTTTGTTTTGCAAAAATACGAATGTTCCGTAAATGATATAAAATTTTGAACCTTTTAAATCTTACTTCTTACTAATATTATAAATGCGAAAGTTTAGATGAACGGATGGATGTATGTTAGAGTTTGTAGCATAAACGGCTGAAAGTCGATGGAATTTGGCAGAGATAGAGTATAGTCTTGAAGAAACATGTGTGCCATCTATGTTAAAAGCCACGGAAGATCAGCACATTTGCTGAGTGGTTATCACCAATAAATAAATAAATAAATAAGAACTCATAAACTACTTTTGTATTTTTTTAATTCCAAGCGGAAGAAGTCGCGGACGAAAGCTAGTGTTTTATATTTTTACATCTTCTTTAAATATATCTAAGTTTTATTTTTTAAGGCATGAATTTTGACGTGAAAGCCTTGAAGGATCATTCGGAATTCAAACCGAGCTTCTGCGCTTTCGATATACTTTATTACAATGGAGTCTCATTGGTTGGTCCGGCGGAAAAGGGCGGTTTACCGCTCATTAAACGTCTCGAAATTCTCGACGAACTATTCACAGACATTCCGCAAGTTTTATTCCATAGTAAGAGAGAGACTGTCCAAGACAAGTAAGTAGTACATCCACTTTCGGATTAAGACTTTACCGACTGTTTCTACTTTGAAACTTTTTGCCGTCTCTGTTTTTCCTAAGGAGAACGAAAAGAATGACTATATGTTTTTGTACAAGTCTTTCATGTTAAGATGCACACTTGTAAGATATCTTGTTCAGTTCAGATATAGTTGCCGCTTTTAATAAATCTGTGGCTGAAGAAAAAGAAGGTATCACCATCAAGAACACGCAGTCGTACTACCTCGCTAACCGACGTAACGGCGGCTGGTACAAGACAAAGGGCGAAGTGAGTTTTACGTTTCAAAACATCACATAAATTAATTTGAAATACTTTCAAAGCGGGCGCACACATTTGCCTAAACAATCGCACAAAAGTTGTGCGATTGTCGCTTGTCGATTGTTTCGCAGCCAATTCAACAATTTAGTTGCACAACTAAAAATCGAGTAGTGTATCGCACCTCCATATGAGCTCATAGGAATCAAAGCGAGACAAAACAGTTGTGCGATGGTTTAGTTTCAGGTGTGCGCACGCTCTAAGAGTCGGTTTTACTTAAAATGTAATTAATTGGCTTAAATAC
The DNA here is from genome assembly GCF_000836215.1 of Papilio polytes. Lineage (NCBI taxonomy): Eukaryota > Metazoa > Arthropoda > Insecta > Lepidoptera > Papilionidae > Papilio > Papilio polytes. Next base: position 3,202,644 of record NW_013525069.1, on the reverse strand, counting down.
TTCTCAGTATAATAAAAGCACAATACAAGATCTCGATTTGGTAATAATTGGCAAACGTGCAGGACGATATTACGTTGCTTGCGTAGACAATTCAGGTTAGTGGTATTAAAAATGTAAGCTTGATCGTAAATCTAACTGCATAATAACGCTTTCAAAGACACTTCTAAGAAAGAAAATATTCTATTGAAGTTCTAATAGTTATTTAGTGATTCCTATTTCTATCATGAAGGTGAGTTACACACTAGCGGATGCAACTTCTGGAGTCGCGCTTCTAATCGCTTAGGCCAGGAGCCTATTGAAAATGTATTAAAAAGGAGGATAATTTCTGCTACTTGTTTAAGTTATAAAATAAAAGTTCACTTTTATTTTAATATTCCTAATTTCAAAAAATTACATGACTTCTTTTATTACAACACTTAACTTAAAAAATATTGACACTCCTTAGACATTTCTCATTACCAGCTACGGGAACTGTGCCACCGTCGTTGTCTAAGGCCACCAACCCCCGTTGGTGAGACTACTTTTGCTTTTTGTTCGATTATGCCTCTAGGTGGAGAGGTTAATAAGCCGACGACATTATTGTGTACTAGTTTTCGCCCGCGACCCCGTCTACGTAGAATTAAAAAAAAACAAAGTGAGTAGCCTATATGTTCTTCCGGACTAACCTTTTTATCTATACCGAAATTTCATCTAAATCCGATCAGCCGTTTAGGCTACAAACTCTAGCATACATCCATCTATCCATTTATACTTTCGCATTGACGATATTAGTATGATGTAGGCGATAGTGCACAGTGGCTGTGTATGTGCGGCGTGGGTAACTTAGGCGCGGCGGTGCGCGGGGCCCTCAACGCGCGCTTGCAGCCGCACTGGCGCCGCCGCGCTGATCACCCCGCGCCCCCACATCTACACTTCAATAAGCAGTACATCGATCATTGGATACCACCGGAAAAATCTGTCGTCTTACAGGTATTGGAGACCTTTGTGTATTTATATGGAGTGAATGGAAACAAAATAAATAGTGTGCATTAGTGACCATATACCTATCTCTTTACACATACCTCGCTTATTTTAAAACACCAATGGGTTCTAATTACACATTGTAATATTTACATTATTCATTTGAGTGATATTGCTTTTTATGTTCTATACATTTCTAACTTAATCAGGTGCGAGCTTCGGAGTTAGTGAAATGCGAGAATTACGGCACGCCGTACACGTTGCGTTTCCAACGCGTAGTCAAAGTCCGCTATGACAAGCCTGTGCACGATATACTGACCTTGAGAGAGTTTGAAGAAATAGTGTCGGTAAGCATAATTGTAGACAGGATTTTTAGTTAGGAGTATCTTTCGCCAACGATTCCGTCCATATGGAAGTAGAAAAAACAAAAGTGAGTAGCCTATGTGTTCTTCTGGACTATCCTATACATCTATGCCAATTTCATCAAGAACCGTTCAGCCGTTTAGGCTATAAATTTTGACAAACATCTATCCATCTAAACTTTTGCACTTATACTATTAGTAATATTTACAATCAATTCCACAGTTGATTACGTATAGATAGTATTGGACAAGCTAGATGATAAGAGACATGATTTAATTACAGAAATTAAACACGAAAAACCTATACTACACTAAAGTTAACATAAAAAATAATTTTGCCAACAGTCTGACTCGAAAGTTGTGAAGCTCAGTAAAACTATTAGCGAAGATAGTATCGACAGTTTAGCCAACATTCCTCACAAGAGGCGTGTGAAGAAGCCTCTGCAGGTGGCCGAGCAGTTCAGGCAGCAGCGCGCCGCCGACCTGCTCGTCAAATCCAAAGCACTCCTCGGCAGGAAGGTCTGCATACTCTCGGATGACTATGATTGCAGCAAATCAGAACTTATCAAAATATTGGAGGCGCACGGCGGCGTACATACAGAACACTATGGCGAGTTTGTTAATTGTAACAAGAAATAAAATGTTTCATTAAGTTAATCTTGCAATTTAACAATCTTAAATATTATCTTCTAAATGTATATTCCCACAAAATATGAAAGAAACATTGGTCACATCGAGGACGTCGCCAGGAAGGGTAATAGCAATGGCTTATTCCTCTGGAGACTTCAAATATGGGAAATACAAAAAATTTAGGAATAATTTTTATATTAAAGTTACCTAAGGACCTAGCTCAAACAATCGGCTGGTGACGCCCGTGTGACACATTGTATTAAGTTTGAATTTTTCTTAACAAAATTTAGGTTTTAGCTCGTTCTACGGTCTTTAAACTTGAACTTATAAATGTCATATTTATAGGTGCAGAAACGTGGTGTTGTGTGGCGGGTACACTCACATATTATGTCAAAAATCTTATAGAATTGAAATCTAAAGACGAATCAGCGCTAGATATAGTCAGTTCCGCCTGGCTGAGGAATCTACCTGACTCAGATGAACTCTGCTCTTTGTCGCCCTTGGAATTTTTGTCAATAAAAAAGGAAACTAGGCTCAAAATGGGAGTATATTTCGATAGATTCGGTGATAGCTACACTGAGTTACTGAATGTTGAGACATTGAGAAAATGCTTCGAGAAAATGGACAGTGATGTAAGTATACTTTAGGTGGTAGTTTATTTTAAAGATTTTTGGTCATATAGTTTTATAAAACGAAATTTTTTCAGTTAGGAGTCGATAGTAACTTCTAAGATAATATGGCATAGTTAAAAATTGACACCCTATCGTTTGAAGTTTATGTAGTGACTATATTGACTTTCTTATTTTCAGAAACCACCCATATACCTAACAACGCAAGAGAAAATAAATGTAGACAAAGTTCTATTTGATAATAATAATCCATATTCTTATTTGCGTTGTTGTTTTCTTGCAATTCCAAATAGCGATAGTCTTTACACTATACGAGCTAAAATGTATGGAGCTAATTTATGTGATATGGATTGTGTCAATGTTACACACGTCGTTTTACCCAAAATGGCGTCGAACGAAGACAAGATGGCGGCGAAAACTAGCGAAGCTTTTGTAGTGAGTGAAGAATGGTTAGACACGTGTTTTAACGAAGGAAGACACGTGCAAGAAAAATCGTTTTTATTTTTTTATTAAAAAATCATAAATACAAACTTTAGTTTTTTTTAACTTCTAAATCCTATTAAGTATTTTATTATTTCTTAGTGGTAATTACGAAAACCAAGTAGTGGTCCTGTTAACTTAAAAAAAAGTAAAAATATGTCTTTATGATCATTTAAACTGTACCCTGTTCTTCATCAAATACAGAATATATTATTTGCTCTTACTTAATCTACTTCTTACTGACCTTGCGAATAATGTAAATGCGAAAGTTAAATTGGATGAATATTACAGTTTACCATCTAAACAGATCACTGTGAAAGCATACATATAGCATATAGTCTGGAAGAACACAGACTAGTAATTAAGTTGTGTTTTAGATACCAAGCCGACGGAGTCGCGGGCAACAGCTGGTTTGTAATATATACAACATTGAATTAAAATATTTAGCCGCTTCGTTTGAGAACAGAACTAATTGGTGTAATCAAATGCATTCGTCCGCGAAATGAATCAGAAGCGCGTGTAAAACGACAACAGATAGTTCGTTTGTTGTTTGCCGTGCTGCGCTCCGGTTACAGCGTTGCAGTAAGCTGCAATAATCAGCCGCGAACAGAGGAACTTTGTTTGATAAATGTTTATAAAAGATAGACATCATTCAAGATATGCATACAAGAAACACTAAAGACGCCTGCGCTAAATTGCAAGAAAATCATCATAACTAGATGTAGCTCGCGACTTTGTCTTAATGAAATTAATAAATAATAATACTAGCCTATGTTACTGATAACGTAGGTTTTTAATGGTGAAAGAATTTTTAAAATCGGTCCAGTAGTCATTGACATATTTCAATACATACAAAATTACAAAACTTTCCTCATTATAATATTAGCATAGATAATTTAAATCTAGGTGCTCATATATGCAATAATAATGATGCGTGAAATATTTTAATAGGTTACTTTTAAATAAGATATTTGTATGTAGTTAAATTGTTTATTATAAATGAAATAAATTGTCTATCAAGAGGTTGGGAGTAATCCGAGAAAGCAGTGGTCAGTGGCGAGGGTAACAGGAGACATAATTGGCAATCGTCACCCCAGATAGAGTATTGTTTTCACTCTAACACCACGACTGTTACTTTGGTCAATATTATTTTTATTTGCTGACAAATATATTTTTTATTAAATTACGAAGATTTTTACTATAAGTTTCGTAATTATCTCCTTTCAGATCATAACTCACAGCATATTTTTAAAGGTTTTATATCATTTTCTTAGGAAATATATTTATCCAACAAAACATTTTAATTACTATAAAATACCATTGCTTCTGTTTTAACTATCACATTTTGTCCGCGAGTTCGTTCGCGCGAATAAAAAATATTATCCTTTGTGTTCTTTCAGACTAAGTGATACATCTGTGCCAAATTTCATCGAGATCTGATAAGCCGTTTTCGAGATAGGAAGAAACAAATACCCATATACATTTTTGCATTTATAATATTAGTATGATTAGTATAATGGAATAAGCAATATTGAATGTAGGCGTCGCTATACGCACGCCTTCCGCGCCGGCCGCCAATAGCAAGCTTTTAAAATCAAGGGGCGTTCGCCGGCGCGTCTGAAACTTGAAGCAAACTTTACAGCCGTCAATACGCGAACAGATATATCGGAGAGAACATGTCCCTTTGCTACGAAATCTAACAATATGAGATAAATTGTCATGAAAAAATGCAAAACGAAAGTAAAAGTGTTTCAGAGAGTGGTAGAAAGGCGTTGCGGACGCCGAAGTGTGCGAGGTGCAGGAATCACGGCGTGATCTCCTGTCTGAAGGGGCATAAGCGGTTCTGTCGATGGCGTGATTGTCGCTGCCCAGGGTGTCTGCTGGTGCTCGAGCGTCAGAGGGTTATGGCTGCACAGGTTTGTTTTAGTTGTCCTCATTATAGTTCATTGGTTTTGTCTATTATTTAGGAAATGTCATGCTTGTACAAAACTAGATGTTAAAGAGTTAAGAAAACTAACTAATTAAATGTACAAGTTAAACAAAAAAAAATCTCTAATAACTATGACCGTAAAAAGCGAGAAAAACCACACAGCACAAAACCACTATCATTAGCTGATTAAACGTTTTTAGGCAATGCCAATATTTTCTTTTACTTAGCAAAGTTTTCATCTTTCAGAATATAATAAACTGATAGGAATTTGCTTAATTATAAATTTAATACAAGTGTACATATATTATATAAAAAATAAGATTTTATTTTTCCACTATACAAAATAACATTGTTCTTCCTATTTTGAACAACTTACTTGAACATCGAACATATGTCAGATTTAAATTATCCTAGACAGCCAGTCTTACAATGGAACCTCTACATAAAGCAGGTTTCATTTACAACATAAACAATTACTAGCTGTTGCTCGCTTCGTCCGCGTAACATTAAAAAATAATATAAACATAGTCTATGTTACTCTCTGATAACGTATCTTTCTAATGCTGAAAGAAATCGGCGTAGTAGTTATTGAGCTATTCAGTACATATAAAAATACAAATCTTTCCACTATTATATAATATTAGTGCAGATATATCATAGATGTCTTTAACAAATTAGGACCTATTTCATTGTATGTGACTTGGATTATGCCATATTTGATGCAGCCGTATGCGTAATGAATTAAATCTACTGACAGTCTCACGGGGAGAAAAAATATAACTTATAAATATTTTATTGATTTCTAACTTATTTTGACACCAGGTAGCATTGCGCCGGCAGCAGGGCGCAGGCACGCCGCGGGGCAGCGAGGCAGCAGCACTTGCCGCGCGCAAGAAGGCGTACAGAGCGCGTTTGCGCTGCATGCAAATGTCCAGAACTTATCCATCACCACCACAACCCTATGGTAAGTACAAAGATTGATTTACCACTTCTATTGGATGCTGAACTCTTTCCTTGGGTGACGACAATCTTACTAATATTATAAATGTGAAAGTTTAGATGGATGGATGGATGATCAAATGATTATGGATGAAATTTGGCATAGAAGTAGAAGATAGTCTGGACAAACACATAGGATACTTGAATTTTGTTTTTTTTTAATACCACGCGAACGTAGTCGCAGGCGAAAGCTAGTAGTATTTAAATGAACTTCTAGTAAGAAATTATTCTTCACAATGTTATGTGAGGGCTTGATTATTTATAGGCTATTTCCGTAGGGGAAAGGAACTAGGTGGCCCGTAATTTGCCTATAATGCACTATCGCTATATTGTAATAATTTCTTCTGACGCTTTTGTTACCTAAGCGACAATTGAATTCTTCTAGTAATCAGGATTTGTCAGCGGCAGTAACTTTCAATAATGTAAATCAAAATCTCATCGTAAATTTATATCTCATATTATTTAGTAAACACTAAACAATAGAACAGAAAAAATTAAAACGGGTGATAAAAATAACAGCTGTTTAAGACGCGTCCTACGGTTGCCAATAAAAACAAACATTCGCGTGTATTCTGTGAAATATACTTGAGATCACGTTCTTGGTTTCTGGGGTTTCACAAAAAAATTAGTGCGCCCATTTCAGTGGCAGTTGTTCGCACACTGTCTTATTAAATTCTGTTTACGTTACTGACCTAACTCTACGACCGGATGGTGGCTATTCATTTCAAATTACCCATACGTCTTGTTCTATCTATTAATTAGAACATTTCAACTCTCAACTGTAATTCAGTGTGGTTTACTGTCATAATGAAAATTAAATGAGTCATTTATATGAGTAAATCACAGTTACTCCAAAGTAAATGTATAATTTTTCTTTCTAGTTATTAAAGTAAAAAAAATCTAGATATTTTATGTTTAGATTAGTCTCTTTATAGAAAAGCTTTTCTTATAAAAAGGATAAGTGGAATTTAGTTTACGATTTGCCGCCGACGACGACAGTAATCTCAAGATTTCGACCGAATTAATTAAGGAACTTACATACATACATTTCACTGAAAACTTGATATAGTTTGTAGGTATTGTTGAATTTATAAATGGCTCCAATGTCCAATAACAAACGCGCACCCGATAATGTCAGTGCCGTCGCGCACCACTCCAATATTTGTTATTGTTGTAAACGAGTAGACTCTGTCGTCTGTTTCCTTTCTCTCCCTGAAATGCTAAATGCAAATTAGCTGGATAAATATTTACATTGGAACAATGTTGGAACTGGTTAAATAGAATATGTTGTGAAGCTTTTAACTTACAACACTTCGCTGTTACTAAAGATGTATGTACAGAATTTTAAAATATTTTGTAGAAATTGTTCCACTTCAATCGTTTTAAAAATGTAGGCACTATATTATCCCATTTCATTCGAAATAACCTCTATAATTTAGAAGCGAGGGTATTTGTGTAATAAAAATTAGACATCTAACACGATCTTAAAGCGTATTCAATTTAAGCGATATGGATATCCTTGTATTATTGTGTTATGTGAAAAGAGATACTCTTCAAACAATTAAAAATAGAGCACCACAGACGCAATAAAGTTTGAGCGACGCGTCTAAAGTGTCCCCCACTTCATTATAGAACAAAAGCTGTCATCTAAGACTCGGCAACATTTCACTGTCTATTAAAAAAACTGAATATCTTTCAACTATTTTTATGGGCTGTAAAAAATGTGAAGATTGTTTTACAAGAAAACGCAGAGGCGGCTCTTTGTCGCAGTGTCGGGTTACTGCGCCCTATTGACTGTAAACATGTCTTTCCGCTCCGACGATTGATAGCTGAGCCGGTGCCAAAAATTAACGCAACTAATTTCTTTCAAAACATTAACAATTACATTTTTTTTAGTTATTAAATTATTGAAATACTAGAAACTGTTTTACTTTAGACAATTTTATTTATGCTTTTAATTTTACTTTTAGTGTAGAGTGGTTTAATTTCCATTTTGTTATCAGCCAATATGAGGTTGCTCGGCGACCCGGCGTGGAGCGAGCGCGTGCGTCGTCGCAAGGTGTTCGCTGACGAGGAGCTGGCGGAGGTGCCGCTGCCCGCCCCCGCGCGGCCGACACTGCCGCCTGCGCCAGCTACCCTCTGCTCGCACCTGCTGGCGGCTATACTCCGCAACTACGGCATGCCCCCGCCCGCGCCTACTCCATCCAAACCACCCAAGATATCCTTCTCTATTGAATCCATTATCGGCGTAAAATAACTATACGAAATACGTAAACAAACATAAATATGTTTATATGTTAATAGTCTGGTCGTTAAATTTGATCGCGATCATTCAGTGCGCCATTATTGATGTTAAGTTTTGGTCACGTGATCGTTTAGTAAGATCAATCATTTAATATTTTTTTTATGAAGCTGTAATACGAAATTTAAAAAATTTTAAAATCCTACTTATAGCTATAAAGAACATCTTTATTCATTTTTTCTTTAGTAGGAAAAAATATAAGTTACAAACACTCATCCCCTACAATCTACAAGCTTTAAAAAATGTGTATGAATCAAAGAGGTACTTTAATTTTTTTTACATTTGTAGATATATTTCTGATACTTATCCAGTATGGGCAATAATAATTACACAGTAATTGTTATATGAAGACATAATCTAGTGTTTAAGTAAATAAAAAACAAAAATGTCGAACAATGAGTGCTTTATTAACGAAATGTATGGTAAAAGAATGTTTGAGGTGAGGTTATTTGTATTACAACCAAAACTTACATGTAGGTACTTAACAAAATAGTCATCATTACAGTAAAGTTCACTGAGACAGTGACCTTTTTTATGTACATTTTTGACAAACGGCGAGTACAGAATGTGATATTGTAGAAAATTATACATTTTTAACAGACTTCGAATAAGAGGTTATCAATTCATCTCGTATATTTTTTATCTGTGAAAAATATATGCTCAAAAACCCTAAGAAATTAATTTGCAACCATGCCTGACTATTGTATTTCTTCGTCCTGTACTCACTTTACATTGGTTATTCAAAAAAAAACTCTTACACTACATACAACACATTTTAAAAAGCAATTCAATTTGCTGATAATTAAAAATTTTCTACCATCTATTAAAAGATTATATGAAAAGATTTTTTTTTATTACTGAAACGACATTTAAATACATTTAACAATAAATACAAATAATAGATATACGCGAAATATAGAAAATTTAAGTGAAATAAATAAAAAATACAGCTACAAAACGTAAAAATAAATTTCATTATGAGAATTGATGGTATAATATATTCTATGAAAAAGATTTCTTTTATTTTTGATGGATATTGTGCCAGTAAACGATTTAATAATTTTGATGAATAATAATAAATAACTTGTATATGTGAGCTACAACTTAACAAAACTGGGATATATACCGATGACAATAAATAACATAAAACATATACTGTATAAGTATATTAAATCGCGTTAAATTTATTATTTAAATATATAAATTACACATAAATACATGATATAAATTGAAATATAGGTTTAGCATGACATGCGTCGATAAGGAATTACAAAATATTAAATCATAACGATACGACAATCATAATATTTTTATATAATAATGCCTTGAGGAAAGGAATCGTGCCTTACGAATGCCACCTCGCACATTCACACATCCATGCAATCACTTAATCAGCTACTATCACGGTTTTTTAGGAAAAAAAAAATAAAACAAATTACTACATTAAAAGGAGACGAGAACTAACCTTAAAAATAAATTACAACACCCGTACATTGTGTATTTTACTTAAAAAATAAATGTTTCGCGAAATATAACCGAGGCAGAGCGACGTCCATAATTTTTTAAACTACAATCCGAAATATAAACTAATAATTTCATCGTTCAAGTATTTGCCTACACATATCCTCGGGCTTCAAACAGGTGACACATCCGCACTTTCTCCGGGCTTCGTTGGCACACTGCGGGAACGGGACTAGACAGGACTCGGGATAGGAACCGACTGGGATTCGAGGGACCGAGGATTCAATTTACAATGTACATACATATACTAAAAAACATATCGAATAAGATATACAAAACTTCCCAAGTTTGGCGGGAGAGCAGCCGAAATTTTTTTTAATCCCAAGGAATGTTGAAATTTACAGTATCCCGATGTACTGTAAAATATTCCACTGCACAACCTAACCCTAACATTGCATTTGCAAAATATACTATATCTCTTTTGAACTACATTTTCTTTTTTATTCTTTTTCGAGATCCTATCCTTAAGGTCGAGAAGCGAGGTAAATAAACTTAACAACACTCATAACTTAGCGGTAATTTATCATCAGCATTACTTTAAAAGTGACTTCCTACATGAAAATCGAAAAAAATTGCAGACCTGTCCGTCTACTACAAGCTGGAATACTAAATTCAATTTAAACTAAATAATTTACACAGACTTAAGCTAAATATTAAACAAAAAATTACAATTAATAAAAAAAAAACTTAAGTACAATTTAAAGCATCGACCTTAAAGGTTGGACAATACTTTATAATAATATGCAATTGCATAATAATCACAACAAATCAACTTTTCAAATTACAAAAATAAAATACAATAAAGGAGTATTTAACGGAAGTAAACATCTAGTAAATTGATCGGACCTTAAGGATAGGAGCTGCTTTAGTTTTATAAAACGCGATGACAAACAACAAATGGTTAAAGTCAGACTTTCTAGCTTTTATAAAACATAAAATAACAATTTTACATATATAATTATTATACAACGCAATATGTATTTACATATACATAATATTAATTTAAATATACACGTAGATATCTTTATATCGATCACATGTTGCCCAAAGTTGAAAAATATTAAGTTATATTGACAACGGACAATGTTAACAATTTGTTTTTGCAGTTTATTTTAGCAACAATATTTTGTTTTAGATTTGTTATTGAGCAACTATTAAAAAAATCAAATACTATTTTTAAAAATTATTACCATAGAAAAACCAGTTAATATCCAAAGTCAATAACGTAAATAAATTTCGACACGGGCAACATAAACATACAAAACAATTAAAACAAAATACAACGTAAAAATACTATTTGGTATATAATAATAGCAGAAATCTAGCTCACATAAATTCTATCAAAGCGACACGTACGTCGGCGTCGACACTCATACATAATATAATATAATAATACATTATCGTACCGCATATCATTCAAAATAAACCAGTCACAAATCACAGACGACAAAAATTCTCGATTTCACTAAGTCTTGTTATTTTATTTTTAAAAATATTTTATATATAGACATGAATTTTTTTAATCATTACAAAATATTTGAAGAATCTAGTGGAGACACAAAATAAATGCTTTAGATAAAAAATATATTTCATTTTTATATTGTTTGTAAACATTTAATTCCGAAAGAATGAAGTTAATATAAAATAGAGCATTAAAATATAGACACGAGTATGATAGTTTCCAACAAACACAAGCGCACAAGAGACGTGTTCAGCGGTGAATGTTTTCGTCAGTCGAAAAAAGGCAAACGCAGCAAGCCCTCAGCCGAAGCCTCGCGATGCCTCAATTAACAAAAAATGTCACCAAAAAGTCGATACAAAGAATTTTCACATATATCGACTCTAAAAATCTATCGAAAAGTTACATCAATAATTTTCTCAAGTTAATTCCTACAATATCTAGACCGTTTTAAATTCGGAACCCTATTCAAATCGGTAAAGTAATTAAAGTTAAAATCAATTCGAAAAATAATGAAACGGCCCAGTTGTAGACATGGATGATACACTAGTCGACTACACCATGCAACACGGAGCCGCACTACCGCTGTGCGTATTCCCTAAGCCGAAACTGTATCGCCTCACTTTATGACGATATTTGAGTGGAGTCGCCGCTAATTACACATGTTTCAGGTACACATACAGAATATGCCAAGTATTGTATTGTGATTATTGGGCACCGTGTGGTCTATTGCAGTTTGTGTCGTGAGAGTATATTGGCACAGTACGAGGCGGGCGGCGACTGCCACGACCTCCCGACCCGAGATCCCATTGGTTCCCCTGCAAAGGAAAGTTGATATTTAATAACTAATATAATAAAGAGTAGTCTATGGTACACAAGTGGTGTCAAGGTCAACAAAGTACATCGACCTCATAAATTAAAATCTGTACTAATATTATATGGAATAATGTACATTTTGGCATGTGTAATTGAAAAACTACTGGGCCAATTTAAAAAATAATATTTCACACTTAAAACGTTATCAGTGAATTACATAGGAATTTTTGTTTTTATTTCATGCGGATAACGTCTCGAGCAACAGCTCGTAGTTAATATCGTGGCCCAATGCCCTTGTATCTCCACCTTCAATTAAACTCACCGTAAAATAAAGGTTGTCGCTTATATATCGCACATGGCGGAGAGTCGCGAGCTGAGCTGGACGGGCAGCTGGTCGGTGAAGCGGCGCCAGTTCTCCTCGCCGACCTGGTTCTTGAAGCCGTGCAGGATCTTGGTGAACATCTCCTTCAGGTCGTCCTTGGGATGCGACCAGGAGGCGATGGCGTCGCAGAAGTACAGGAAGTCGGTGACGACGCCGGCCGGGTTGATCTGTATCATCTGGCAGATGCCGCGGAAGGCGGAGTCCTTCTCGTCGTTGTCGCGTATGTTCCGCAACGACGTGCACCTGTGCGTACTGTACGTCAGCGGCGCTCAGCCGCAACAACACACCTCTATTGCTACACTGCACTCATACTATTTATTATAATAAATTTTATTTAATACGTATTTTATGCATCGTACGGGCGTATGAGCAGTGGAGCAATCGACGTCACCTACATAATTCAGAGTGACTTTATTTGTCAAAATTAATCATTAATCATATTCAAAGTGATATTAATTTTACATCTGATTTAATGTGTATTTGTTATAAATAATGCTACCATATATTCTATAGCAGTATTTTATATGTAATCGTTTAGGTCTTTGCCGCTTTATTAACCTTAGCGAAAATACAAGTTTCCATTTTTTTGATGTATTTAATTGATGGGGCATAAGCAAAGAGCGAAATAAACTGGTAAACTACGAAGCATCTATTATTTTCAATTTTCTAAACATATAACATTATATGATGGTCTATCGATTTTAGCTGCAGAAAAAATAACATATAGGATATAAGGTTAAAATATATTAAAAACACATTAAAGAAAATGATGTTAAAGAATATAAATAAATAAGGTCACTCCTCTATGATGGCACTTCGAGACGTCACATTATTTCAAAACAGTCGCTCCAAGTGTCATTTACGAAACTTATGAAAATAATAAAAAGCAAAATGTAATAAACAATTAAAGATAATAATGTAACTATATTGTATATATGGTTATGTGAAGAAACAAATATCAAAAGTGAAACATTGAGAACAGAACATCAAGTGAACGTCTCGTGAGCGTTCCAAACTGAAAAGCAGAACATTCACCATACTGTTTTAGTTATCGTGCAGTAGATATGCATTAATGGGGCAGTTTGAACTGTTTATCTGCTGTTAGTTATGGGAAGGATAACCGAATACATATATGGAGGGCGTTCGCCTTGCAGTTTGGACAATATAATATATATAGCTTATATAATTTAGAAAGCGGATGGTGTTCAACACAAGGTACGGCACTGAGAACATGATCTAGTTGATACCACCCCGAATAGTCAGTGTATGCAAAGTGTGGCCTCGGCGTCGTACGCAGTACGAGCAGGTGCATAGTTATACTGCGGTCAACTCAAACAACTGATAATAAACATTAACAAACACCATCCACGATCGAAATGATAACGACCGATAACTTATTAAATATTAAACGTAATCGTAATAATAATAATAATATAAAGTAATAAAAAAAATTGACTACAGACCACTGGCGTACAAATTGATGTAATACGGGTGCGACGTCGTGGGGGCACACATAACCTAGCCGACCGATAGTAATCGCTACACGCCACGATATACCGAGAACAAAACCAAGAAAATAAATGAACAAACCATTCAAAACATATCAAATACATAAGTCAACAGCAACAAATCATTATTACAAATACAAATAATCCCTAACGAGAACTATTGCACGACCACACGAGGGTGGGGCCACTACGTTGCATTGTATGTACATGGACGTTACACCCCAGAAATTAAACAGCAACGGGCCGAGGCAGTTGCACTCCGCCAAGGCCAGCGGACAGACACATCGCGGCTCTCCGTCGCCAACACAACTATTACTTTACTATATAAACAAATTCAAATAATACATTTAATGTTAATCTCCCTAGCAAACAGTGTCAGCATTTACATAATACTATTTCTGCCAAACTGTCTACTAAAGATAAAAAAATCAGGAATATTTGAGCAACAAATTGTAAAGATCATAATGAATCGTATGGATAACAAATATAAAGCAGTGAAGGGATACAAAGGTAAACAATATATATCACAACATATCTGCCACCAAAAAATGTATTCACTCAAATTCATTCTAGCAAAGTGCACATAAATGTATGTATCAATTAGAAATTATTAGTATTTCAATTTTATATAAATTACATAAAGTATATAACTGCGTGTGACTTACCTGTGTTCTCTAGTAATGTTTTAGGTGTGTTGGGTCTATTGATTATATCAACGAGGTGACCCAGCACTAAAGGTATGTACTTCGATGTCTCGGGACCTACAACAACCATTACGAACATTTAATAGGATACAAAAGACAAACATACAAAAACAGAAAAAAGACGATTGAAAATCATATTAATTAGGCTGTTTGGTTTTGTTACAAAAGAATTAAAATAAGAAAGCTATTACAAAATTTACACAAAAACACTTAATTAAGAAATCAGGCACTGATTGGTAACTCATTTTGATTTTTGATACAAAAATCTTTATTAGTTCAAAAAATTAAACATAACTTTTTACATAAAAAAAAAAAATAAACTTTAGTAGTGTGTGTGTTAGTCTATAAAGATCTTTATGTCCCTGCAGTGTGTCCAAGTCCTGTTATAATTTGTTCTGTACTGTATGTAGTCTTTGCCAGCTGCTCTTCTAGTTATTTCCCTTGATTCGACATATGTTCCATATTTCAGTATTATGATATGTGTGTTACCTAATTTGATACTAATCTCCCCGATGGCCCAGGTGGCGTTGTTGCAGACGGAGATGAGCTCGGGGTTGAGGTTCATGCCCAGGATGGTGAGGAACTCCGGGATGTACAGGTGCACGTGCTGGAAGCACGCCTTCGTCAGGTCTCCCAGCAGCGCGAACGATGATTGTCGTACCTGATATATCACTTTTATCTATTATTACCCAGAAAATAATAATCCTGGCTTGAAAGGCCATCTGCAACTTATTTATATGCAAAAAATTAATTCTTTAAATGCACTTTCCCGTGTTCACAAATAAATCCATTCTACATTTTCTGTAATATAGCAAGGGTTTTTTTCAGAATGAAGTAAAGTAATTTCAAAACCTGCTTTATCAATTACAGACCTCAATGGCTATTTACCAATATGATCCATGTAGGCCAGTGGAAAACACACAATGCTTTACAGAAATAGTAGCTACTGCTAGTGAAAAAGGGATCTTAAGCCTATTAGCCCCCTCTTGACCTGTTACCAGCAGATTCTTTTAGTACCCAGGGTGTGATATATATCCCATACCTCTGGCATGGGATCTCCCATACACTGGTAGAGCAGCTGCATGAGGTTAGAGTTGTGCACGAGGTGGTCAATGTGTCCATCCAGCCCCTCAGCCAGCCCGCTCAGCAGATCCAGTGCCACAATCATAAAGTCCTTGTCTGGAGCCTCGAACTGCTCCGGGCTTTGGCTGTTTGCCTGCCGACATAATCAATTCTATTATTATACCCTGACTACTACAGTCCACAATTAAGTATAACCTATAGCGATCTTGTATACATCAAATACCTTCTAATGAAAGAACGAATAAAATCAATCTAGTTGTTTCAGAGATTACCAGAACAAACCCATGTTTGTTCTGGTAATCTCTTGCCTGTGGTAATAGGCCATCCTAGTGAACAGATTTGTATATAGATATAATATCCTTATTATTTCTGTCGTTGTCTGATTTTTTTTAATTGGTTGGTTTCCCATGAGTCAGAAAGCCAAGGAATTTCTTTAGAATCTTAATGCAAATAGCTTATAAAATAATATGAACTGTAATTCACTATTACCGATAAAATTTCAGTATTTGTATTTGTTAAAACTAACTTACAATATTCTGGTTAAGAGTTTGTTCTATAAGAGACACACATCTTCTGAAGACAGGCTCGCAGTACGGCAGGAACCCTGACTGCAGCGCGGTCGCCACAGACGACAGACACTGCAATAAATATTATTTACTCAATATGTTATCAATTACAAACTGTTTCTCGCGACTTCGTGAACGTAAAATTAAATTAAAAAATAGATAAAACCTATGGTACTCATAGACAAATTACATTTATAATGGTGAAAGAATTTTTAAAATCAGTTCAGTAGTTTTTTAGTGAATGAAATTACATACAAAAATACAAATCTTTCCTCTTTATAATTTTAGTACAGATTAAATGTATATTTGAAAATACAAACCTCAAGTAGAGGAAAGAGATCTTTATCTTCATCTTTTAACACATTCCATTTGGTGATGAGCGGTGGCATCAATAAATTGATGTATTCTGGTTTGTTAAGATGGTGTCCCACCGAGTCCGCTAATGTTCCGATAGCATCGTACAATATTAGTAAGTTCTTATGTTGGTATCTGCCGAAAGCGAACACCAGGGTCTGCAGGATGTGTCCGAGGTAGGGCACCAGTTCTGTGCAGGCCTCCTCCTCCAGTGTGGCGAAGGCCGAGCACGCCGCCTCCTGCACACGCTTGTTGTTGTCCAGTACGCGCTTCAATAACTGAAAGAAATAATGACATTTAATAAGAGATTTATTGCACTATAGTAACTTTACACTGTGTAGTTAATAATTTTGATTGATTGATTTATTATTACCCATCATTAAATGAGTTAAAAAATAAAAAATAAAAATTATTAATCATGCTAATTAGATAAATGCAAAAATTGGGATGATCATTTAAAACGGATTAATATGGATCTTTGAAATTTGGCATAGATGTAGAACACAGTCTGAAAGACAACATAAGCAAATTAGTTCCAACTAAGTCACTGGCCAATTAATTTTAAATGTTTATTCAAAATGAAAGCGAATCATTGTATTTACCTCAGTCATAACAGGTCTCAGATACTGATCGTGTGACTGCGAGACGATCCAGTGCGAGTAGCGCGAGAGTGTCCAGCAGGTGATGGCGCGCACGAGCGCCTTGCGCTCCGCCAGGCAGCACACCAGGTACGGCACCAGGTCGGGCAGGTGCGGCACCATGCCGCCCATGCAACCGTCCGCCACCGCGCCCAGCGCAAGGATACCACTTTCCTGTATTAACAAATACATCATTAAACATGCTTATCTAAGGATTAAGTTGCTGGCCAAAGCTAGTACATATATAAATCAATTCAAAATACTAAGGTGCCTTCATTCCCTAGAGACCCATATAGCTCAATAACAATTTGTCAATTCCTCATTTATTGAACTATAATAAGCATTCTCCTTTGAAATAAAATGAGAGTGAAGATCGATCGAGAGAAATGTCTCGTGCGAATCCAATGACCAGACACAAATTATAATATTCTAGAAAAAGTATAAAATGGGAAAGTAACATTATCTTACCTTAATAATCCAGCTGTTGTGGAAGAGTGTCTCCTTGAGTATGGGGAATAGCACGGGCAGGAGGTCCGCACCGAACACGTTGGCGAGCACATCGAGCGCGGCGGCGCTGCACTTGCGCAGGTTCCAGTCCGACAGCGAGCCGTCGTCGCCCTCCGCACCGCCCTCGTCCTCGTCGTCAGACTCCCCGCCACCAGACATGTTACTGTCGCCCGCGCCCGCTGCACCACAAACATTACTATACCAAAAATCCTTCCCTGTCTTTTTCTAGGGCCACCTCCTATCAGAGGTTGTCCACCATTACGGCAACTTAAACATTTGAGAATGCTGCTCTAAATAAGGAATATGTGCTTTAATTATACAACTTGCATATTCCATTATCAGATCATAAAGTGTATAAATCAAATGCAATTTGTACAGTATATAACAAATATAACGCGCGCAACATACACTTAGTTCACAGTTCTACTGACAGATTAAATTTTGCCTATACATATTCTTTTAACTGAACATATGAGTCTTAACAAATAAGTAGAACTGAGTGCATAGTCTTTAGAGCCTTAAAACATTTTTGATAACTACAATCATCTCTTTAGGATTATAAACATTTATAAATAAAAAAAAAACTTGTCTATTGATATATTACCATTGTGCTTGATGGTGTGTGAACGTGGTTTATGAAAGCGCGGGCGAATGTCGGACTCGCGGTCGGGCTCCGCGTCGTCCGCGTCGTCATCCCGGTCACCACGGAGCAGGATCACATCCATCTCAGAGTAGCGCATGCCTCGCACTAGCACAGGGAGCAGCGCAGGCAGACGAGGACCTAACACCTACATGAAAATACTAATTTATTATTTGAATATTTAGCTTTTACTTTCTTTTTACTTCAATAAGTTAACGGATTTGTAGCCTGACTTTAAAATGTTTACTATGGGAATGGCAAACCATAAGCATGAATGCATAAATTAATTATGCAATGCAAATATAAAAATGTGAATTTCATTAGGAAAAATGCAGATGATCCCTATGTTACTCCTTATAGTTAATTAAAAATCAAAATTATTTGATGGGATGTCTACAACCTTGGTTAAGAAAATATGACATTTCATATGTTAAGTTTTGCAATACCTGGTCTACAATAATAAAAAACAAGAGAGTGGGTAAGTGAAATAAATCATTTGGATAATGCTCACCTCTCGGCAAACATTCTGCTCTGCAAGTGAAAGCCAGAATTCACAAGCTTCCAGAGCAACACCTTCTTCAGGATCTTGTGTGCGGATTAACATATACTGTAAATGAAATTATAAATAAAACCTTCTCTACAAAGCTTTTAGGAATACATGATATCTAACTTGTTTTCATGAATACCTCAATAATATTAGGTAAATGTGGTATGAGTCTGTCCAATCGAACTTCAAGGAGTAAAACTAAAGCATGGCAAACATTTTTCCTCACATCTGGATCTTCATCTGCTGCTAGATGGAAAAGGTTCTGTAATAGATATTGCAAAATTAGAACAAAGCATATATTTAATTTTCAGAGATTTATTCTTAAAGCAAAGTAACATTCAAATGCTACCAAAACTTGGTAATGTTGTAACTCGGAAAAATAAAAAAATGTCTTAGTTGTGTCAATGTTTTATTATCACTTACCTCTATAAATGAATCAATATGCAACATAAGGGCTTGTGTTCTGCCCATAATGAAATAATTGACACATGCTATAGCATGACATCTTATTTTAGGTGATGAATGTCTGAAGAACTGAAGAAATTTAGGTATTAACACATTTAGTGGTCTATTTAATTCATCACAGTCAAGAACTTCTGCAGTGTCTTCACAAATCTTCTGAAGTGCCCCAAAAGCACCCTGAAAATTAATATTTATTTATTAATACTTATGTATCAACAACTCTTGATATACATATTTGCATTGTCATCTTACCTCACACACATTGTAGTCTTGAGAATCAAGCATATGACAAAGAGCAGGCAAGAGTTCTGGCCATGATGTCAGTTCACCTTTGCTTGCTATAGTAGTAATTATAATGCCTACAGTGGCTCTGATTAAAGGTGAAGGGTCTCCTACAGCTGATAGGCATTCTCGTTTTATGAACTCTGCGACCTCCGGCAGAAAACTGTTGTAGTGCGCTTTTACATTGTTTTTCAAGATCAAACCGCTAAGAGACCTTGTAGGCTCTTCTTCTGAGACTAATTTTGTTAATACAAAAATAAGGTAATTGTTAAAGTCGGGATACTTGTTCAATTCTTCCAATTTCTGATATAATATTGTTATGGAAAATATAATTACAACGGAAAGCTGTCAATGACTGTCATGTCGGAAAAATCGATTTTATCACGAGCGTGGTGAAAAGATGCTAAGATCTAAATTATAATTAGTACATAACTAATATACAAACCCATACATTTTTTTAATCATAAAATTGCTCCAAATTAAAAATATAACGGTTTTATAATAAAAAAACATCCACGCCGATTAGTGCAACCGACTAAAGAATTACAAAAGGATACTTGTTGAACAGCTCTCTGGGTAACTGTGTCCGGTGATTGAGACTCCTTGAGAAGTGTAAGTATTTGCCGTAATCCTTCTGGTTCAGGTTTCCACTCCATTTTCATAATAATTCCAACAAAACGATATTATTTTATTCTTTCAAGTTAAGATCAACCATGCCAAAATTTGACGATTATGAATTGCCAGATAGAAATTAAGAATTGTTCATAACACATACCAGTTACAAAAACCAGTGAATGACAAAATGATTTTATCTTTTTAAAAAATATTAACAATTTCTATTAAAATCTGAAAAATAACATATCAGTAGTTTGAGGTTATTGATACTTTGATTTTATAACTTACATTTCTCGTTTGATAAATACACCGATCCATTATTTGGTAAAAAAAAATTAATTACAGTAATGTAGTCGTACAATGTACATTAATATTTGCCAACATTGTATGGCTTTTTACGACAAAATCTTCAATAGAGGGAATAAATCAACGAAAATTTTACGTTTTTTTTTTAAATACCCACCTGCGAAAAAAATTTTTCTTTCGATATTTTTTTACCACTTTCCAAACATGATGAATTGCTCTGTGTGATTTACTCTTTGTCTTTGACACTTCAATTTACCATGTGCATTTGACACATGTCAATACGTCAAACTAATCAAATGTCAATATTTTTTAAATAAGTTCAGATTTCTTTTATTCTTAATTATCGAAAAACAATTTGTTCAAAATGCCTAAAATAAAAGCAGAAAAGAAAGCCAGAGTACATAATGAAATTGCGAAACAAGGTAATCTTTCTTAGAGTTAAGGTTATAATCACATGTGTGTTTGTGTTTTGTATTAAATTTAATAATGTTACTTTATCGTAGGTATTCAGTTCAATAAGGATTTCGGCCAGCATATATTAAAAAATCCTCTTATTATTACGTCAATGTTAGATAAATCTGGACTAAGACCTACTGATGTTGCTCTTGAAATTGGTCCAGGTACTGGTAATATGACAATAAAAATGTTGGATCGCGTCAAAAAAGTTATTGCTTGTGAAATTGATACAAGGTAAATAGTTTTATAGCGGCTTGGTTGTTATTTCTAAATGTTTTGAATGCTCCCAGACTTAATAAATGTTGCCTCTCTACAGATTGGTTGCTGAGCTTCAAAAACGAGTTCAAGGCACACCATATCAATCTAAGTTGCAAATAATTGTCGGAGATGTATTGAAAACAGATTTGCCATTTTTTGATATATGTGTGGCAAATATTCCATACCAAATCAGTTCACCTCTGGTATTTAAATTGCTGTTACACAGGCCATTCTTTAGATGTGCTGTGCTTATGTTTCAACAAGAATTTGCACAAAGATTGGTGGCCAAACCTGGTGACAAGCTGTACTGTAGATTGTCTATTAACACTCAACTTTTAGCCAGAGTTGATATGTTGATGAAGGTAATATTTTTTTATCTTTCTACCTGAGGAACTCTGTGCACTAATAATTTACAAAATACTGTTTGACAGGTTGGGAAAAACAATTTCAGGCCACCACCAAAAGTTGAATCCAGTGTGGTCAGAATTGAGCCTAGAAATCCACCTCCACCTATAAATTTTGTAGAGTGGGATGGCTTAACAAGAATAGCATTTGTTAGAAAAAATAAAACATTATCAGCTGCTTTCAAACACTCAACAACAATGGCAGCACTAGAAAAGAATTATAAAGTACACTGTTCACTACATAACAAGGTAATATTTTGTCTTTACTAAATGTAAGTTCAATTATTTAACAGTTTTTTTTTAACATTAAAAAGTGGCAATCAAGCAACTGGTTACCTGAGTCCGCCAAAATGGTAATGCGACCACTGCCCATAGACATTCGCAATAGCAGATGCTTTGCCTACCCTTACTCAACAGGAGGAATCACATAAAGAGGATACTTCCCATTCCTATGTACCTCTAGTGTCAAATCCATGTTTTCCATTCCCATCCTTTTCTTACAAGAAAAAGGGTGGGAAGGAAAAGGGAGTAATGTCGTGTCTAATGTCAGATGTAATTGGTAATTTATAAATATATGTTGTTGCAGGAAATACCAGATGATTTTGATATAAAGCAAAAGGTTCAAGAAATATTAATTTCCGCTGGAGTGGATCAAATGAGAGCTAGAACAATGGACTGTGATGATTTTATGAAACTGTTACATGCTTTTAATTCAGAGGGCATACATTTTGCCTAATAAATTATTTAAAAAAATCATCTACAGATTTTATCACTTTCATAACAAATAGTTCTATTTCATAAGTAAATATGTTTTTTTAATAAAGTAAAATTTTGAGTTCACATCTAAAACTTTGCTCTAGTCTACAAATCAAACAAAATGAGGTTTTATAAATTACCTTTAATGACTAATATTTTATTACAATTTCTTTTAGAAGCAAAGGTTAACAACTTCTAGAATTTCATTGAACTATTAACAATATTAAAGTGCCAATGAAATTTATATGGGAGATGTTTTGAATCCCCTGCTTGCATAATCAGCTGGGACATGACGATCAGATTTATATGGGAAACCCGGTTGTCCAGGCAAAACCATTGGCTTTGTTTTTAATACTCTCCAACCTCCTTTCCTTGTCCAGTCCTAAAAGTAGTAAATAAAAAATAGATTAGGCATAACCAGCTAGTATCTTTAAGATGAAGCAGGACAAATTCTTATTACAATATGAAGTGGAATAAAGACATTAATGCTATCAAGGAATGGCATTAATTAACAAGCTTAATTAAGCTAATAAGATTTTATGTTGGAAAATGGTTACACATACATTTGTATTGTACTTGAAATAATAATGGATTGCCAATGCTCCGAATGCCATGATTCCAAGTTTCCCTGTAATGTATCTGTAATCTGCAGCACGCTGAGCACCCTGAAATAACATAAGTTACTCTTTTACACTATCTTTATTTCCACTACACTGTTTAGGTTATTGGGGTTATGTAATCTTACCAAAGTAGGGGCTAGGGCATTGTATATAACATCCAGAGGTTTGCGGTACAAACGACGAATAGGATTAATGCGTTCCTTCCAGTATTCTTCGACATGAACTGGTTCGTTAGAAGCTAAAATCTGGTCTTTTAACCATTGCTTACGCCAGGCTCTTTCCGCTTCAGTCATACCAAGACATCTTTCTCGTTCAGACGCCACACGACCAACTATAGTCATGGGCTTTACCCCCGCCGTCTGTGCCATTTTAATGGTTTTAATGAATCTACTTTCTGATCTTAGAGTTCAGGTGTTTGTTGTTCCTAAAATTTGCTTTGCTTTTCTAATGACAGAAGAACTGACATCAAAGAACTTGACTGTCACTGTCAAAATGCTTTTCAGTAAATATTTTATAGAATATACAAAAATGTTAAGTACTATTTCACGAAGCGTGATACAGCGGTTATAATAAACAAATGGAAATAGACAAAATTACGAAGTAATGTAACTAAAACGAAATAGAAGTAAATCGAATCTATCATTTTAATCGATACCAAAATATGTTCTATAATGCACTAATGCACCTCACTATCAAGCAATGCGTGACAGCTTTTGACAGCGATTTATTTCAATTTTTCATATTGAATAATTATAGATTTGTTTACAGATATCTTATAAAGCGCTTAAAAAGTGAAATCTAATTTAGAACTTAAAAAACAAGATGCCACGATTCCATACTGTAGAAATCAATAAAACAGAATGGATTGTGCCCGAGCGATATCAGATGCTTACACCTGTAGGGTCTGGTGCTTATGGTCAAGTATGGTATGTGTTTATTTTAAATCATAATTTGGCAACTGTGATAACAATTAAGTTTTTTTCTGATTTGCTTGTAATATTCCAAGATTCGCGAAATTAAAAATACAGATTATTCAAACAATAAAGTGACTTATATTGTGTGGGTGGAACTGGTTCGAACACTGGTCTAAAATTATCTAGAACTTAACATGCAATCTGGAAGATTGGTATCTACGTTTCATATATTTTTTTAATAATAGCAATGTTGAATAAACTTGATTACTAGCTTTATAATGAATTGCATGTGAACCATATAGACAATATTTGCCAGTTTTATTGGGATTTACATCACTCTACTATTAATTGAGATGTATTTATTTTGTTTACAGTTCCGCTATAGATACACTTCATAATATGAAAGTGGCTATTAAAAAGTTGGCAAGACCATTTCAGTCTGCGGTGCATGCCAAAAGATCATATCGAGAACTTCGATTGTTGAAGCATATGAATCATGAGAATGTTATAGGTAAGTATTAACAAGTAACAAGATTAAAGTAAATATGGTATTATTAATTGAAAACTACTTAAAGTTTTTTAAATGTACTACCTTTTGCCTGTAACTCTTGCAAGGAATTAAAAAAAGAGTTTAAGTTAGATTCAACAAACCATTCTGAAAATACCTTTTAAAAATATCCATCCATCCATTATATATTAGACATTAATATATCTGAATGTTAAATATAATTTTTTATTTGTAATAGTAAAGTTGAGGTACAAATTGGTGATTGAAAGAAGTCTTCACCTTGTTCCAAAGTTTACAGTATTGGCTTCACATGTAATGTGAAAATAGAAAAAAAATATAAAAAAAGTGAAGCAATATTAATGAAGATATACAAGTATTTGTTTGTTGTAGGTCTGCTGGATGTGTTTAGTCCTGAAAAGAATTTAGAGGAATTTCAACAAGTATATCTTGTGACACATTTAATGGGCGCAGATCTGAACAATATTGTGCGCACACAAAAACTATCAGATGATCATGTTCAGTTCCTTGTATATCAGATTCTACGCGGATTGAAATATATCCACTCTGCAGGAATTATACATAGGGTAAGTGAGTTATCCAATTCAGCAATTTTTATTTTAACATCAATTCATTAAACCTTAAAGACTTTGTAATTGCATGATTCATCACTTTTATAGCACTTGTTTACAGTGTACTTTAACCTACTTTACTTTTAAAAATACTTTTATTAGTAATACTAGCTGTCGCCCTTGACTCTGACCATGTGGAATTAAAAAAAAAAACAAATGAGTAGCCTATGTGTTCTTCTAGACTATCCTCTACATTTCTGCCAAATTTCATCGAGATCCATTCAGCAGTTTAGGTTACAAACTCTAACAAATATCCCTCCATTCATCCATCCATCTAAACTTTCGCATTTATATTAGAAAGTGTTTATGTCTTTGTTAAAATATTTATCAGATATAAAGTGTGGAGGGGTACACTGGTAGAGGAGGAGAAAGAGATAGATGGATTGTGTGAAAGGAAACGTATGAAGACCCCGTGCAGTGTCTCTATAAGAGTAAGATAAAGTAGGGGAGACAAAAAGTAAATTGAAGTATAAATTGATTTATTTTAAATTTTATTTTAAGGATTTAAAACCTTCTAATATAGCTGTAAATGAAGACTGCGAGTTGAAGATCTTAGACTTTGGTTTAGCAAGGCCAACTGAAACAGAAATGACGGGTTATGTAGCTACAAGGTATGTAAAAAACAAACATATGTTTACTTTCACTCATCTTACTGAGGGTGGTTGCACAAGCTAAGTAGAGTAGACCAAAAGTAGATAACAGTTAAAATGTGATACTGAATTCTACAAAGCTATGTTATAAAGAGGGAAGATTTGTATTTTTATATGTGTTTGATTCTCGTAAGAACTACTGAGCCCATTTATTTAATTCTTTTACAAGAAGAAAGCTAATCTGTGAGTGATATAGGCTATGTTTATTATTATTTTCTAATGTCACGCAAAGTCGTGTTGAATAGCTAGTATTAATAGAAAAAACATATGTTTTTGATGTAGATGGTACAGGGCTCCAGAAATAATGCTCAATTGGATGCATTACAATCAGACAGTTGATATCTGGTCGGTCGGCTGCATCATGGCTGAACTCCTGACTGGCAGAACTTTGTTCCCTGGATCAGACCGTATCCTTTGAAAATATATTCTAAATTTTATTACAAAACATTTTAATGTATTATAAATTTCAATATGGTTGCTATTGCTATGTATTTATTTTTGGTATTTAGTGTTTGTTTTTTATATTTTTGCCAACCTTAATGAATGAGACAGATATTCATCAGTTAAACTTAATCATGGAGATACTGGGGACACCGGGACAAGAATTTATGACGAAAATATCCTCAGAATCTGTAAGTACTACAAAAATAGGAACTTCCTAAATGAAACTGTCTCTTCTCATATTGTACGTGTACACTTGCATTTTACTGCAACAGCTTAAAATTAATGCTTTAATGTAACATCGACTTTTAATATGGTTTGTATCAATTTAGTGTGCAAATGTAACATGCTTTATTATTTGTAACGTTTCGCTTGTGTAAGTTTGGTGCTTGTGTAACCTTAACATTTACGCGTTCAGATATTGATCATCTCACAAGGATATTATTTCTTTGTGGAAAACCTGACAAGGAAACCATAGACAAAATTATAAGTGAAGAGGTAAGTAACTGTAAGATGGAAAGTAACTATTTAAAGTGATCAATTTTTAGTCACAAAATTAAAACTAGTTTGTTATACATATTTAAATATGTACCTAAGTCGTATTTATATCTTAATTTGTATTTATTTTCATAACTTTCATATAACAATGCTAATTAATATGCAGTTAAATCATAATTCTATGATAATACAAAAGTAATTCTCCGTTTCTTGTTTAAAAATGGTATTTTAATCATGTTACAAATAAGAGTTTGTATCATAATAATCTCTCTCACTAAATCTTAAGACTTCTCACGTATTTTGAAAACAATAACCTTTTTTATAGCAATAATTAACAATAAAACCAATAGGTGGAATGTTTTAATATTAACAAGTGTTCAAATATTTTATAAATGAAACACAATTTTCTATAATCGATGACGATACTATTTAGATTATTTTAGGTAATCTATATTTTATGAATACACTATAATCGTCACATTCTTTGTGGTTTACTTAGGAATATTATATAGCGGAATTAGTATGTTAGTAGATTATGCATTACTGTTGACAATAGACATTTCAAGGTGACCTAGACTGTTAATATTAACATAGGTATTAAAACCAAACCTACAAGCAAATTGAATCATTTCGATATATTTTTGTTGATTATCGACTAGTCTGTATATCATGGGTTTTGCTGTTAAATGTTATTTATTGTGTTTGGTTTATTTATTGTTATTGCTATTGAATGTCCTTCCATTGTGACGTCCTTCAAACTAAAAGCCATTTTGAAGTTGAGAATAAGAATTTACTTGTTTTCTAAGGTGTTTGTAATTATTAAATTAAAAATAATGTTATATTTATAGGCTAGAAACTACATCCAGTCGTTGCCGACGCTGAAGCGACGCGACTTCCGCGATGTGTTCCGCGGCGCAAACCCGCTCGCTATCAACTTGCTGGAGCTGATGCTGGAACTCGACGCTGATAAGTATGTTTATTAGTAACTAGCTACTGCCCACGACTTCGCCCTTGTGGAGTTTTAAAGTTCAAAACTTACGTTCACCCCTTTTTCCAACATATCACCGAAAGTAGTAACTTAGTAGTAATGTACGTAATAACAAATCTGCTGATGCCAGATTCAAAATTTCTAAGCCTGGTAGCTGATTTTTCGGTTACGGATTTTTTTTTTTTCGAAAAAAATGCTTAATGCAAGATTGGTATTATAATAAAAAAAAAACATACAGACGACTTGAGTACCTCCTTCTTTTGGGAAGTCGATCAAAAAAAAAAGTATAATAATCTAGCATGTAAATTTATAATTTTTGTTGAATGTTGTATTTATTGTGTTGATAAATACTGCCTATGCCTCTAAATACTTAAATGTGTTTGGTTTCCGCAGACGTATAACAGCGGAGCAGGCGTTGGCGCACGAGTACTTGGCGCAGTACGCAGACCCTACAGACGAGCCTGTCTCCGCGCCCTACGACCAAAGCTTCGAGGATATGGAACTCCCCGTTGACAAGTGGAAAGGTAACAATCTAATAACAAAGATTATTTTTTTAATCTATGACAGCAACTAACGACTGCGACACTTGCGTGGATATAAAAAAAATGAGATAGTCTATGTTCTTCCAGACTATACTCTACATTTGCCTTTCAACGAGATCCGTTAAGCTGTTTTGTAGATACGTTCAAAAATCTATCCAAACCTTCGTATTTATTATTGAAATCGGCAATTTGTTTTATTATTGACCAAAAGAATAACTAATTTTGTTGCTTATTAGTTATTTCAGTTAAGAAATATATAGAATTTGAACTTGAAATTTTATTAACATTTTTGTACTTGTTATAGATGTCTGTATATTTTATACGAGAATTTAAGTGTAAAATTAAGGATTTAGTTAAATAAAAGTTATTTTTCAGAGCTAGTGTGGAAGGAGGTGGTGGAGTTCAAACCTCACCCGCAGCACATGAACACGGTTGTCGAAGTCAATCCTTCATAATTCGCTACCATTGTTTTTTTCCCGCTAAAATGTTTAGTATCGTTCAATAGATTTTATCAAATATTAAATGTTTTTGTAGCATCTTATATTGACAAAAAAAAATGAAAAAAATGTCATGTAGCGATTACTTTAACGAATTTGCGATGTCAATTTAAAGAGGTTGTAACAGTATTTTATTTTATCTGTCAATTTCACCGCTGATATTTCGAAAAAGGTGTGCATCTCTTTTTTTTGAAATGGAATGACAGAGAAAGCAATATGTTATGAAATTGTTCCGGCAGTGGAAACCAACGAGAATTTTGCATATGATTTATAAACAAATGATAAGATAATTAAATTGCCTTATATTTTATAATGTTCTATAAAATTATGAATATTTTCTTAAAACTAAGAAGTTTGCAATACTTTTTTTTTAAAAAAAACGGGCCTATTTCTAATTTTCTTTTGCTTTTGACTAAAATTGTTATATACTTTTATGTAATTCCTAACATTTATTAAAACAGTATCTGAAAATGGATAAAATACTATATTGACTATAACATATTGTATATTATTTTTTAAATATCGTTATAATAAATTTTCTGTCCTATTTTTTTTTATAAATATGGTTTTATATAATACTTTATGGTATGGCTATAATTTGTGTTAACTTGGCTATAATTCAGAAGATTTAACGTTTTTGCTATAAACTTAGTAATTAATTTACGAAGCCATCGCACAAACTTTACGCAATAATTTTTGGACTTCCAAGCCTTAGAGCTGGACTTGTAAATATTTTTGTTGTTACAAGAAAAAATTAAAATACATTTTAAGATCTAACATTAAAATATTTTTCGACGAGATGTAAAATAATATATTAGTGCCATTCTATTTGCAATACAATAAAACTTCAAAATGCGAAATTTAATAGGGTTTAAATTGCAAGTCATGATTAAAAAATGGCGGCAGCAGTCCGTAACTATAAACCCTGCACGCTTTATTGGTCTAGTTATTTGGTAATATCTGGTTGAACATAACTAATAGAACCATATACTTTTGGGTTTTAATTTACTATTTGTTTAAAATTAGCATAGTAAGCCGTCCTTTTCACACACTGTCGCTATCTCGTGTTAACCCAATTACCATATAATGTAAAAAAACAATGTATTTTGATTTTGCGTATTTAATTCTATTATGTTGTATTTTTGAATGTAAGGGAGCTAACATTCAGACTATAGAATAACTGATTATTTTAAAAAAGATTTAAAACAGGGTCAAATGCCTATAAATAAATTTATATCTTTTATACAAAGTTTGGTACAGTGAATAATTTTTATTACATATAAAAATTTGACCTCAGAATTTCTTTCTGCAATTTTTTTGAAATAGTTTCATTTATGCGAGTGTATGATCTCTCCTTTTGATTTCGTATTTATATGGTTTAACTAAAAAAAAGTATAAAAACAAGTTTTGAATGGTATGCTCAGAAATCATTGCTTTATTTTTAAATCTATCATTTAACAGCTTTTTATTTATAAAGAACCTTTATCTTCTTCTTTTTGGTTTTATGTGTGTTATCTATTGTAATAAAAATTGAAAGTAATTATTCTATTTTGATATTTATTATTTTATGCTTGTTTTAAAAATTCGAAGTGAAACTTCATTTTTTTGTGTGGACAAAATTTTTTGCCATAAAACTGTTACCGTCAAACGTATATAGACTTTATTTTTTAATACACAATTAGTTGTCTTGTTTATTGTATAGTTAGAATTTAAGTTTAAAATGAAATAAAAAGCTATATCTTGAATGAGAGTTTTATTTCATCTGCTGTTCCGTTGATTCACTTAAAAAAACAGTGTCTTCGGTAGAATCCCTTAGATAGCTATATAATTCCTGCGCTTACGCGTCTTTTCGAATTTATTAATATTTTAAATGTATTTTTGGATGTAAAATCATTTAATAATAGAAATCAAACACAAGAAAGCATAAAATTGCTGTATCAGTTTATATTGTTAAACTGAAAGTATCGAGCTCGTAATCACTTGCCCGCGGCTATATTAATACATTTTATACCACAGGACAGCATTTTTGCGCAATCGCGAATTTAACATCTCGCCCAACATGCACGAACGATAGGGTGGTTTCAATATAAATTAAAAATATAGTATTATCTAGTACTGCAGATATCCGAATCGATTACTTTATGTAAACGCTATTAGAATACACTGGGAGATACTCATATATGTATGATAATGCAAACTAGTTCTAGGTCGTTTTTGGTTATGTCCGTGATCAATGTCAAGGTTATGAGGAAAACTTAACGTATTTCAAGGTTGACCTTTAGGGAATGTGCCAAGTGTGACTTCATGCGATGGCTTTGACGATGTAAAATAAACGGGTATGTAAGGTTGTAAAAGTGAATAGCAGTCAGGAAAGAGCCCTCCACATTGAAACTTTTTACACACGCCCTACCTTGTTGAATCCTATAAATAGGTAGTAGTATATTGAAATAAAACAATTACTTATTTTAATTGTACATTTATTTCACAAAGCCCCTACGACTTTATCATACGTGATATCAGAGATCTACGCGTCCTCGGGGCCATCGGTATGTTTACAAACCAGTTGTTTTGACAACGAACATCACAATGCTCCACCATTTCTTACAGACCCATTCCATTAATAGTAAATTGTCTGTTTTACCCGTAATTTAACAAAACAATATGCAATGTTAAGTATCATAAATTCTAGATGTTTAAGAGGTGAATTTTTAATGTTAAAGAATTTTTAAGTATGCAAAAGTTGTCACTTTTGAGTAATCGTAATATAAGCAATTTTCTCAATACATTCGTGGTATTAATAATTTATTTTGTTTCTTTAAAATATACAAAATTATATTCAACTACAATTCATGGTATGTTTTGATCGTACAATCAAGCAAATAATTAAGTAGATAATAGGTTAAAAATATATTTACAATATTAATATGAAATACAAACTCGGATGGCGGTTCATGCAACATATGCTTATTGAAGTGTGCCAGATGAATAAATTAAACTTAAATTATGGTTAAAGCTAATAATTTTGTAAAGTAAATTCGGCGTGTCAATATTTATGTGAATCAGTGTATTTGTAATCCGGCACACTTTTAATTTTAGGAAACCCGTACAAATGTTACCATATCCTATGTGTACATTAGAATTACATTATACTCAAGAACAAGAGTTTCTTTTCACAGTCAGATTTAAGGGCAGATCGTCTTCCGAATCCGAGGTTCCGTCAGTATCGTGTTTGGTGGCCGGCTGCAGCGCGTACCTGTGCGTGATCACACTCCGCCGGCCCAACTCCGGCTTCGTGGAAGGCGAACACGAGCTAGAATTCGCTACAACAGAATTAGCAACCGCACTAGTATCACTGGCGCCGCGCGGGCTGCCATTTGAGTTTGAATCACTCGAATTCTTGTGGCCGTTTACGACTTTCACTACACTTTTCAGTCTTCTACTCTCTCGCTCCGGTCGACGATTGTCTGCCTTCCTGTCCTTGTCCTGAGACTTGCGCGCAGGGGCGGGAACTGGGGCCGGGGTC